>NC_069506.1:94189565-94489565 GCF_027579735.1 Bombina bombina
CAAATGTCTTGGAAGAATCTTAATCTGCCCCCTACCAGCTGAGCTGGAATGAGGGCTGCACCTTCATGCGGACTTGGGGGCTGGCTTTGGTTTCTTAAACATTTTGGATTTACTCCAACTTGAAGAAGGTTTCCAATTGGAACCAGATTCTTTGGGGGAAGGATTAGGTTTCTGTTCCTTATTTTGTCGAAAGGAACGAAAACGATTAGAAGCTTTAGATTTACCCTTAGGTCTTTTATCCTGAGACAAAAAAACTCCCTTCCCTCCAGTGACAGTTGAAATAATCGAATCCAACTGAGAACCAAATAACTTATTACCTTGGAAAGAAAGAGATAGTAATCTAGACTTAGATACCATGTCAGTATTCCAATATTTGAGCCACAAAGCTCTTCTAGCTAAAATAGCTACAGACATAGATTTAACATCAATTTTGATGATATCAAAAATGGCATCACAGATAAAATGATTAGCATGTTGAAGCAAACGAACAATGGTAGACAAATCAGGATCCATTTCCTGTTGCGCTAAACTTTCCAACAAAAAAATTGATGCAGCTGCAACATCAGCCATAGAAATGGCAGGCCTGAGAAGATGGCCAGAATATAAATAAGCTTTCCTTAGATAAGATTCAAGTTTCCTATCTAAAGAGGATCTTTAAAAGAAGTACTATCTTCCATAGGAATAGTAGTACGTTTAGCAAGAGTAGAAATAGCCCCATCAACTTTGGGGATCTTTTCCCAAAACTCTAATCTAACTGCTGGCAAAGGATACAATTTTTTAAACCTTGAAGAAGGAATAAAAGAAGTAGCAGGCCTATTCCATTCCTTAGAAATTATATCAGAAATAGCACCAGGAACTGGAAAAACCTCTGGAGTAACCACAGGAGGTTTATAAACAGAATTTAAACGTTTACTAGTTTTAATATCAAGAGGACTAGTTTCCTCAATATCCAATGTAACCAACACCTCTTTTAACAAGGAACGAATATACTCTATTTTAAATAAATAAGTAGATTTGTCATTGTCAATATCTGAGGAAGGATCTTCTGAATTAGATAGATCCTCATCAGAGGAGGATAATTCATTATGTTGTCGGTCATTTGAAATTTCATCAACTTTATGAGAAATTTTAAAAGACCTTTTACGTTTGTTAGAAGGCGGGATGGCAGACAAAGCCTTCTGAATTGCATCAGCAACAAAATCTTTTATATTCACAGGTAAATCATGTACATTAGATGTTGAAGGAACAACAAGCATTCTACTATTACTGATGGACACATTCTCTGCATGTAAAAGCTTATCATGACAACTATTACATACCATAGCTGGAGATATAATCTCCACAAATGTACAACAAATGCACTTAGCTTTGGTAGAACTGTTATCATGCAGCAGGGTTCCAACAGGGATTTCTAAGACAGGATCAGATTGAGACATCTTGCAAATGTAAGAGAAAAAACAACATATAAAGCAAAATGATCAATTTCCTTATATGGCAGTTTTAGGAATGGGAAAAAATGCAAACAGCATAGCCCTCTGATATAGAGGAGAAGGCAAGAAGCATATAGGAATGGGGTTTTAAATAATGAAATTATTTGGCGCCAAGTATGACGCACAACGTAAACAGAATTTTTTTTGGTGCTAACAACATCCGGAAATAACACACTCGCGTCATTGAAGACGCAACCTGTGCAAGAAACTCTGCATCAAGTAAGACGCTGGAAATGACGAATTTGCGTCATCGGACGTACCTTCGCACCAAAAAAATTCTCGCGCCAAGAATGATGCAATAAACTTTGGCATTTTGCACCCTCACAAGCCTAATTTTGCCTGTGAATTTTAATGAAATAACAGTCAATTGAAAAAAGACTATACCCCAGGTAAGAAAAATATTTTCCCAAATATGAAACTGATAGTCTGCAAAAGGAAATATACATAAACCTGACTCATGGCAAATATAAGTACAATACATATATTTAGAACTTTATATTAAAACATAAAGTGCCAAACCATAGCTGAGAGTGTCTTAAGTAATGAAAACATACTTACCGAAAGACACCCATCCACATATAGCAGATAGCCAAACCAGTACTGAAACAGTTATCAGTAGAGGTAATCTGAATAAGGGAGGTAGGAGATGAATCTCTACGACCGATAACAGAGAACCTATGAAATAGACCTCCCATGAGGAAAACCATTGCATTCAATAGGTGATACTCCCTTCACATCCCTCTGACATTCACTGTACTCTGAGAGGAACCGGGCTACAAAATGCTGAGAAGCGCATATCAACGTAGAAATCTTAGCACAAACTTACTTCACTACCTCCATAGGAGGCAAAGTTTGCAAAACTGAATTGTGGGTGTGGTGAGGGGTGTATTTATAGGCATTTTGAGGTTTGGGAAACTTTGCCCCTCCTGGTAGGAATGTATATCCCATACGTCACTAGCTCATGGACTCTTGCCAATTACATAAAAGAAAAAATTATATTACAGTCTCAAAGTGTTTAATTTCCCATTAAAAAAATGACACCCACAACTTTATACACAAATGAATACATACATGCACAGACAAAGGCAAACAAAGGGGTTAAGTACAAACTCTATTCCCTATCCAAATTTAGAGGCCAACAGGTATACATTACAAGTAGAGTGCAATATTAGTGATGCGTGATTTCTTGTAAATTAAACTGGGATGCACATTTTTGTCCTTTTTCTTTTCATTATGTTCATTGGTTTCCAGTTACAAACCCAGGCTTATATGTTTCAAGTATATAGCGATTGCATCCACACATTATTGTTTTTAGATGACAAGTATTGTCTTAATGTTATGATATTTCATGCTAACTCTCTGGCTCTAGACTTCCTTTCAGACTGGGTTAATTATGTACACCCCATAACAACATAAACAATTTAAAGAGGCCACAAATTTCTCACAAACCTACAAGATTTCCAAAACTGTTAAACAATCCTTCCTTCCTTTTTGCTTGTAACAGTCCCCGAACCAGGAAGTCCTGCTATTCCAAGTGAACCCCTGCTCTGGAAAACCTAGATACGACCCCTGGATTCCCAGAATCACCCGCAGACCACACAGGCACATACTAGAACAGACGGTTCTGTGACCAGACCTACCCAAAAGGTACTGTTAGACAAGGTGATGGTCTTTGCCCCCCAAGCTGTTCAACTTCCTGATATTTTTTATTGCGCACATACAAATGGGCAATAATTAACTAGCCTTTACAAGTGGCTGGTTATTGCTACTGCAAGATCTGATCTCTGGTTCATTTTATAAATGTGCCCCAAATGCCCCCAAAATACAGTGTAGTGTATTTTATTAAAAAATAAAGATAGTAGTATCTTTATTTTTTAATAAAATTACTGCGCTAGGCATTATTTTGGGGGAAAGTTGACGGAAGTGGGGTGTTAGAAAAAAAAGTCACTGAAAATTGCCTTTACATTACGGTCTATAGGAAGTGTTCCCAGTAAATATATATATATATGTATGTGCTAATATGTGTGTATATTTATATTTTGCTGCCATCGTTGCACTACTTACCCATTTTGCTGCTCTTTGGTTCTGTGCCGTCTCTGACTGCATCAGAACGAGGCTCCCATTGGAGCCTATGGAAGCGCGCTCTCGTGAGCGCAATGCTTCCCAGCAATTGCTGACATCTTGTCTTTCCCATAATGTTCTCCTAATCTCCTTTTAAACAGTGAGTTGACCAATTTTAAATCAAAGGAACCAATGGAAGGTATGGGTTAAAAGTTAGTATTTTCCTAGCATACTTGGGCAAGCTCCTTTAGCTATGGTTTCCCAGATTATTGTAACCACTTTTGTTTTCACTAGTTTTAGCCTCTGAATGTTTTTATTTTCAGTGTCTTCAGGTAGACCTATTTATGAATTACTGGAATGATAATAACGTTATAATAACTATTTGTAATGTACTATGGAAAGCAAGTCTTGTTAAATTGAACAGAAAGAGAGATACAATCCACTCAGCTATAATAGTCTATCTATACTACATACGATTTTACTGTTTATTACCCAGCTGTAATAGAGAAAAAAATTAAGGAAGGCTGAGAAAGAACTAGCGGCTAGATTTGGAGTTTTGTCGGTAACGACCCGAAAAACTAACGCCCGCGTTTTACTGGCCGCACCATAAAAATAACTCTGGTATCGAGAGTCCACATAAAGGCTGCGTTAGGCTCCAAAAAAGGAGCGTAGAGCATATTTAACGCAGCTTCAACTCTCGATACCAGAGTTGCTTATGCAAGCGGCCAGCCTCAAAAACGTGCTTTTGCACGATTCCCCCATAGAAAACAATGGGGCTGTTTGAGCTGAAAAAAAACCTAACACCTGCAAAAAAGCTGCGTTCAGCTCCTAACGCAGCCCCATTGTTTGCTATGCGGAAACACTTCCTACGTCTGCACCTAACACTCTAACATGTACCCCGAGTCTAAACATCCCTAACCTTACACTTATTAACCCCTAATCTGCTGCCCCCACTATCGCTGACCCCTGCATATTATTATTAACCCCTAATCTGCCGCTCCGTAAACCACCGCTACTTACATTATCCCTATGTACCCCTAATCTGCTGCCCTAACATCGCCGACCCCTATATTATATTTATTAACCCCTAATCTGCCCCCCACAATGTCGCCTCCACCTAACTACACTTATTAACCCCTAATCTGCCGAGCGGACCTGAGCGCTACTATAATAAAGTTATTAACCCCTAATCCGCCTCACTAACCCTATAATAAATAGTATTAACCCCTAATCTGCCCTCCCTAACATCGCCGACACCTAACTTCAATTATTAACCCCTAATCTGCCGACTGGAGCTCACCGCTATTCTAATAAATGTATTAACCCCTAAAGCTAAGTCTAACCCTAACACTAAAACCCCCCCTAAATTAAATATAATTTACATCTAACGAAATTAATTATCTCTTATTAAATAAATTATTCCTATTTAAAGCTAAATACTTACCTGTAAAATAAATCCTAATATAGCTACAATATAAATTATATTTATATTATAGCTATTTTAGGATTAATATTTATTTTACAGGCAACATTGTAATTATTTTAACCATGTACAATAGCTATTAAATAGTTAAGAACTATTTAATAGTTACCTAGTTAAAATAATTACAAAATTACCTGTAAAATAAATCCTAACCTAAGTTACAGTTAAACCTAACACTATACTATCATTAAATTAATTAAATAAAATACCTACAATTACCTACAATTAAACCTAACACTAAACTATCAATAAATACATTAAATACAATTCCTACAAATAACTACAATGAAATAAACTAACTAAAGTACAAAAAATAAAAAAGAACTAAGTTACAAAAAATAAAAAAATATTTACAAACATAAGAAAAATATTACAACAATTTTAAACTAATTACACCTACTCTAAGCCCCCTAATAAAATAACAAAGACCCCCAAAATAAAAAATGCCCTACCCTATTCTAAATTACTAAAGTTCAAAGCTCTTTTACCTTACCAGCCCTGAATAGGGCCCTTTGCGGGGCATGCCCCAAGAAGTTCAGCTCTTTTGCCTGTAAAAAAAAACATACAATACCCCCCCCAACATTACAACCCACCACCCACATACCCCTAATCTAACCCAAACCCCCCTTAAATAAACCTAACACTAAGCCCCTGAAGATCATCCTACCTTGTCTTCACCTCACCAGGTATCACCGATCCGTCCTGGCTCCAAAATCTTCATCCAACCCAAGCGGGGGCTGGCGATCCATCATCCGGTGGCTGAAGAGGTCCAGAAGAGGCTCCAAAGTCTTCATCCTATCCGGGAAGAAGAGGCGATCCGGACCGGCAACCATCTTGATCCAAGCGGCATCTTCTATCTTCATCCGATGACGACCGGCTCCATCCTGAAGACCTCCACCGCGGACCCATCTTCTTCCAGGACGTCCAACTGAAGAATGACGGTTCCTTTAAGGGACGTCATCCAAGATGGCGTCCCTCGAATTCCGATTGGCTGATAGGATTCTATCAGCCAATCGGAATTAAGGTAGGAATATTCTGATTGGCTGATGGAATCAGCCAATCAGAATCAAGTTCAATCCGATTGGCTGATCCAATCAGCCAATCAGATTGAGCTTGCATTCTATTGGCTGTTCCGATCAGCCAATAGAATGCAAGCTCAATCTGATTGGCTGATTGGATCAGCCAATCGGATTGAACTTGATTCTGATTGGCTGATTCCATCAGCCAATCAGAATATTCCTACCTTAATTCCGATTGGCTGATAGAATCCTATCAGCCAATCAGAATTCGAGGGACGCCATCTTGGATGACGTCATTTAAAGGAAACGTCATTCGTCGTTCAGTCGTCGGCCAGGATGGATGTTCCGCGTCGGAGGTCTTCAGGATCCTGCCGTTCCGCTCCGGATGGATGACAATAGAAGATCCCGCTTGGATGAAGACTTCAATCGGATGGAAGACCTCTTCTGCCCCGCTTGGATGAAGACTTCAGCCGGATTATGGACCTCTTCAGCCCCCCGCTTGGGCTTGGATCAGGACATCGGAGGAGCTCTTCTGGATCGATCGGTGAACCTGGTATGGTGAAGATAAGGTAGGAAGATCTTCAGGGGCTTAGTGTTAGGTTTATTTAAGGGGGGTTTGGGTTAGATTAGGGGTATGTGGGTGGTGGGTTGTAATGTTGGGGGGGGGGTATTGTATGTTTTTTTTTACAGGCAAAAGAGCTGAACTTCTTGAGGCATGCCCCGCAAAGGGCCCTGTTCAGGGCTGGTAAGGTAAAAGAGCTTTGAACTTTAGTAATTTAGAATAGGGTAGGGCATTTTTTTATTTTGGGGGGCTTTGTTATTTTATTAGGGGGCTTAGAGTAGGTGTAATTAGTTTAAAATTGTTGTAATATTTTTCTTATGTTTGTAAATATTTTTTTATTTTTTGTAACTTAGTTCTTTTTTATTTTTTGTACTTTAGATTTTTAATAGCTATTGTACCTGGTTAAAATAAATACAAAGTTACCTGTAAAATAAATATTAATCCTAAAATAGCTATAATATAATTATAATTTATATTGTAGCTATATTAGGATTTATTTTACAGGTAAGTATTTAGCTTTAAATAGGAATAATTTATTTAATAAGAGTTAATTAATTTCGTTAGATTAAAATTATATTTAACTTAGGGGGGTGTTAGTGTTAGGGTTAGACTTAGCTTTAGGGGTTAATACATTTATTAGAATAGCGGTGAGCTCCAGTCAGCAGATTAGGGGTTAATAATTGAAGTTAGGTGTCGGCGATGTTAGGGAGGGCAGATTAGGGGTTAATACTATTTATTATAGGGTTAGTGAGGCGGATTAGGGGTTAATAACTTTATTATAGTAGCGCTCAGGTCCGGTCGGCAGATTAGGGGTTAATAAGTGTAGTTAGGTGGAGGCGACGTTGTGGGGGGCAGATTAGGGGTTAATAAATATAATATAGGGGTCGGCGATGTTAGGGCAGCAGATTAGGGGTACATAGGGATAATGTAAGTAGCAGCGCTTTGCGGTCGGCAGATTAGGGGTTAATTATTGTAGGTAGCTGGCTGCGACGTTGTGGGGGGCAGGTTAGGGGTTAATAAATATAATATAGGGGTCGGCGGTGTTAGGGGCAGCAGATTAGGGGTACATAAGTATAACGTAGGTGGAGGTCGGCAGATTAGGGGTTAAAAAAATTTAATCGAGTGGCGGCGATGTGGGGGGAGCTCGGTTTAGGGGTACATAGGTAGTTTATGGGTGTTAGTGTACTTTAGAGTACAGTAGTTAAGAGCTTTATGAACCGGCGTTAGCCCAGAAAGCTCTTAACTACTGACTTTTTTCCTGCGGCTGGAGTTTTGTCGTTAGATGTCTAACGCTCACTTCAGACACGACTCTAAATACCGGAGTTAGAAAAATCCCATTGAAAAGATAGGATACGCAATTTACGTAAGGGGATCTGCGGTATGGAAAAGTCGCGGCTGAAAAGTGAGCGTTAGACCCTTTTTTGAGTGACTCCAAATACCGGAGGTAGCCTAAAACCAGCGTTAGGAGCCTCTAACGCTGGTTTTCACGGCTAACGCCAAACTCTAAATCTAGGCCTAGGTTAGGGAGAAGAAAAGGGGGAGGGTTTAAGAGAGATTAGGGTTGTTCAACTCAGAGGGATACAAACATGGATTTCTTATGATTTTCATAGCGTCACACAAATTAGTTTGTTAGGGTCCTTCAAATTGGATTTTTCTTAAATGACCAGTAAATACAGTAGATTTACATAATAAACAAATGCATAGTAATAAAAAAATGCAATAGCAGTCTGAACTTTGAGTAGTAGATTTTTTTCTGACAAATTTCAAAATTATGTATATTTCCACTCCCCGTGTATCATGTGACAGCCATCAGCCAATCAAAAATGCATATAGTATATTCTGTGAATTCTTGCACATGCTCAGTAGGAGCTTGTGACGGACACCGGCTACCCCGACTGGGTAGCTCCGCCAAGAGGGTCCATCCTGTACCTGGAACTTGTAGCTATAGAGCGGAGTGAAGTGATTATAGTCAGAGCCCACCCAAATAACCAGACAAAACCAATATTCAGATGAAACACAAACAGATTTTATTGTAAAACACACACACACTTATATACCCACAGCTCATCATAATAAGGGTCTTATCTGACCCTCCGATCTCCCGCCATTCCTGCCCCTCCAGACAGACTGGCGCCCCCCCATAGCAGCCATAGTTCCATATAGTCCCCGTAATACAGAGATGGTGGTTTTGAGGTGATCCCGAGGGAGCGGCAGCTATTCCCAGGTACCAATGAAGAGCTCCGGGCCCCAAGATATTCCATTCCAAAAAGCAACATGATCTGTCGCTGGGGGCCGGATCGGCAGTGGATCAAAGGTATACTGGGTAAGCTCAAGTGAAGTAGGGGTTGTAGGGGGGTGCGAAACCCCAAGTTCCCAAGGGAGCTCCCTTCCGGCAATTACCCCACCTCTTGCCCTCTGTAGGGGGTACCAATCCCCAAAAGAGCAGAGCTCTGGGACAAAGGACCACTGGTGCGACCTGGGGTAAAGGCCAGACCAGGGGGTTGTGGTCCGTGAGTATGGTGAAGGCCCTTCCATATAAGTACGGTTGTAGTTTCTTAAGGGCCCACACCAGTGTCAGGAATTCTTTTTCCACCGCCGCGTAGCCTACTTCCCTGGGCAATAGTTTCCTGCTGATATAGGCTACGGGGTGTTCACAACCCTCCTCATTCACCTGGCTTAGTACTGCTCCCAACCAGAATATGGAGGCATCTGTGTGGACACAAAAACGTTTGGATGGATTAGGAGCAGCCAGTATAGGGGCAGAAGTTAGAGCTGTCTTTATGCTTTGGAAGGCGCCTCACACTCAGGGGACCACAGGACTTGTCGGGGTAACTGTTTTCTGGTCAGGTCAGTCAAGGGTCTGGCCAGGGCACTAAAGTTGGGGACAAACTTGCGGTAGTACCCTGCCGTCCCTAGGAAAGCTAAGACCTGGGTCTTGGTTTTGGGGGTTGGCCAGTTCACGACTGCCTCAATCTTGGATGGCTCTGGCTGCTGTTTCCCGCAGCCTACCCAGTGCGCAAGATACTGGACCTCCGAGCGCCCTACCATACACTTGTCTGGCTTGAGCGTCAGACCTGCAGCCTTGATGCGGTCCAGAATGGTACCTAGATGGACCAGGTGGTCCTCCCAGGTATCGCTGTAGACTGCGATGTCGTCCAGGTATGCGCAAGCATAATCCTGGAGGCCATCCAGGAGGTGATCTACCATCCTCTGGAAGGTCGCCAGAGCAATCATTATCCAAAACGGCATGACTTTAAATTTGTATAGGCCGAATGGGGTGATGAATGCCGACTTCGGAATATATTCCGGCTCCAGGGAGATTTGCCAGTACCCCTTGCAGAGGTCTAGGGTGGTCAGGAAGTTGCCACGGCGATACGGTCTAGGAGGTCATTCATCCGGGGCATGGGGTAGGTATCAGTCATGGTGCTGTCATTGAGCCTACGGTAGTCTATATAAAATCGGGTGGTCCCGTCCTGCTTGGGCACCAGTACCACCGGGGATGCCCAGGGACTGTTGGATGGCTCAATAACGCCTGTGTCCAGCATCTCCCTGAGCTCGCAGCGCATACTTTGCCTTAAGGATTCGGGGACCCGGTACGCTGGCTTCCGCAGGGGTGCCTGTCCCGGGGTCTCCACTTGGTGCACCACTACTGTGGTATATCCAGGGTCAGTGGAGAACATGTCTCATCGGCACTTCAATACCTGCCTGACTTGCTCCCTCTGCACAGTCCCTAGCCTCTCATCTAACTTTGTCCCCTGCGCCTGTGGGCACCCTATTCCGCCTGGGTAGCTCCGGCATGGGGAGACTCTCTGAGTCCTCCATGGCAGGAGCGCATATGGTGGCTACTTCCTCCGGCCTCTCCTGGTAGGCCTTCAGCATGTTCACATGAAAGGTCTGGCAGACCTGTTCATCTGAACATTTGGCTACCAGGTAGGTAGTATCGCAGAGTTGCTCTACCACTCCATTGGGTCCCTGCAAGGAAGCCTGTAGCTTGTCTGTCTTGACAGGCTTCAGGGCCAGGACATTCTGCCCTACGTCTAAGGTGTGGTTGTGAGAATTCCTGTCGTACCACTGATTCTTCCTACCTTTGACGATCTGAAGGTTATCTCGTACTCTAGTAGCGAGGTCCTTCAGTCTGTCCCTGATCTCCAGGATGTACCCCACAATAGAGTGTCCTTCCTCCCCAACTGATCCTTCTCAGTGGGCTCTAAGTAAGTCTAGGGGCCCCCTCATCATTAATTCAAAGGGGGAGAAACCAGTGGATTCCTGGGGCAGGTATCTTTCCCAATCATTTTGAGAGGCTGAGAATGTCCTAAGCAGCTGCTTCAGTATTCCGTTAAACCTCTCACACAGCCCGTTGGTCTGAGGGTGGTATGGAGAGATTGGCAGGGGTCTTATCCCTCAAAGTCTCCATAGCTGCTGGGTGAGCTCAGCAGTAAACTGGGTCCCCTGGTCCGAGATAATCTCCCGGGGGAAACCCACTCTGGCAAATATCCGTTGCAGCGATGTCTCTGCATGGATATTGGCCAGGGGGATTGCCTCGGGTGGCATAGTCTACCACGGTCAGGATATACTTCTTCCCTGACGGACTAGGACAGGGCAAAGGGCCAACAATATCAACAGCTACTCTGCTGAAGGGTTCAGCTCTTCCATGAGGAGGTACAAACAGTAAAAACATGAAACAGGAAGAGTTTGGGAGATCCGTAAGCTATGAAAGGGCCAAAACTGGTGTGATAAGTAGTAAACTAGGTAGTAGGGGGGTGGGGGTAGCCTTGGCAGTCTGGTATCTGTGACAGAGCTGGTGACTGTTGAGTGTTGAGTGTCCCTTTAAGTTCAAGATAAATTGTTAAATCCTGGCCAGTTTGTGCTCATCCATTATTGAATTTGAATATATATATATATATATATATACACATAAGCAAGAAGGAGAAGACAGATTAAGAAGAGAAAAGAAAGACGAAGAAAACTAGAAAACCTCTAGAGAATGAAGGAAGAGAAACAGGAGAATTACCAGGTATTTCAGGGACTGGCAACCCTTTTGGATGGGGTTAGACTGATATACTACAGGAAAGTTCTCTTCTGTTAAAGGAACATTCTAGGCTAAAAGAGGCAGCACCCTGGGTGAGCATCATTCCATAGTGCAGGCTACTGAGTGCTGTCCATTACCAGCTGAGCACTTTTCTCCAGTATTGCAAATGTGAGAAATAAATTAGCCTCTTACAACAATTATGCTTATTGTATGTGGAGCCAAAGAGTCATTCTCTTTTATAAGTGCAAGCAGAGGTCAGCTCATATGCAAAGTGTGACATTACTTGTCTTGAAACTGGATATAGACTTGGGATAAGCAATAATGTTAAAAAATGATCAGAGGACTGGAGTCCAGACTGGGGAGAAGTAAACAAAGTGCATTAAATTATTTAGTATTAGGACTGTGAGTTTTCCCATTAGGAGCAGGGCAATGGCCCAGGTTCATTTACCAGGTAGCAAACAAAACACAAGGTCCATGAAAAGGCAAAGTATCAGTCAGATAAATATTTGCTACTAGTAGCATTTATGTATAACATAGGCATCAAATTTACATTTTTTAAGTAAAATCCATCCAGTGTGTTATCCGGTGGCCATCATGTATAGGTCATCTCTTACTAGCAGCAACACAATGCCAGGAGCTATTGTACGGTAGCAACACAAGATGCAGGGGGAATCTTGACAGTAGCAGAAAGTACCAAGTGTATTGGTACCAGAGGATCTTTAATCACAGGTAGATGGCACAGTTTGGCTAAATAATGTAACTAATTAAACCCTTGGGGGTCTATTTATGAAGCAGCGGATGCTGCCTCAGACCCACTCCGCTTCAGTTCCGGCTGAAGCGGAAGTTAAGAAACAGCGGTCCTAAGACCGCTGCTCCTTAACTCGTCCGCCCGATCGAATATGATTGGGCTGATTGACACCCCCTGCTAGCGGCCGCGAATCTGCAGGGGATGGTATTGCACCAGCAGTTTACAAGAACTGCTGAGGCAATGATAAATGCCGACAGCGTATGCTGTCAGCATTTATCGATGCTTAGGCATATTAAGCCACCAAAGATGTTATAATTTTTTTTTAATCAAGTATTATAAGTGGGCGATATTGTTAGCACGGGACATGATAAGCAATATCGCAACCTCCCTTACTAGCGCACATATTACAAGTTGAAAGTAAATGGCTGAGCTCGAGCGCAAACAACATTTACACTCAATTGATTAGCACGCTTGAAAAGTTGCACAAAACACAACATAAATACATTAAAATAAAGTATTACACTCACATATACAGTTTCTGATATTATTTTATTATATATAAATATTATTATTTTTTTATAAGGGTTTAAAGGGATATCACAAGGTATTTAAGAAGGGGTTAAATACACTTTGCTACAATGTAAAGCAGTGAGTGTACAGCCTGTATAACAGTGTAAATTTGTTGTCCCCGACACACAGCCATTAATGTTTAAACCTTAGGCAATAAAAGTGAGTACACCCCTAATTGGAAATGTCCAAATCCATTTTCCCTCCCCAGTGTCATGTGACTTGTTAGTGTTACAAGGTCTCAGGTGTGAATGGGGAGCAGGTGAAGTTCAACACTGAAAAAAAGAATTGTTACTCTACATAAAGATGGCCTAGGCTATAAGAAGATTGCAAAGTTCCTGAAACTGAGCTGCAGCACGGTAGGCAAGACCATACAGCGATTTCACAGGACAGGTTCCACTCAGAACAGTCCTCGCCATCGTCGACCAAAGAAGTTGAGTGCACATGCTCAGCGTCATTTCCAGAGGTTGTCTTTGGGAAATAAATGTATGAGTGCTGCCAGCATTGCTGCAGGGGTTGAAGGGGTGGGGGGTCAGTCTGTCAGTGCTCAGACCATACGCTGCACACTGCATCAAATTGATCTGCATGGCTGTCGTCCTAGAAGGAAGCCTCTTCTAAAGATGGTGCACAAGAAAGAACGCAAACAGTTTGCTGAAGACAAGCAGACCAAGGACATGGATTACTGGAACCATGTCCTGTTGGCCAATGAGACCAAGATAAACATATTTGGTTCAGATGGTGTCAAGCGGGTGTGGTGGCAACCAGGTGAGGAGTACAAAGACAAGTGTGTCTTGCCTACAGTCTAGCATGGTGGTGGGAGTGTCATGGTCTGGGCCTGCATGAGTGCTGCCGGCACCAGGGAGCTACAGTTCATTGAGGGAACCATGAATGCCAACATGTACTGTGACACACTGAAGCAGAGCATGATCCCCTCCCTTTGGAGACTCGACCACAGGGCAGTATTCCAACATGATAACAACCCCAAATACACCTCCAAGACAACCCCTACCTTGCTAAAGAAGCTGAGGATAAAGGCGATGGACTGGCCAAGCATGTCCCCAAACCTAAACCCTATTGAGCATCTGTGGGACATCCTCAAACGGAAGGTGGAGGAGCGCAAGGTCTCTAACATCCACTCCTCCATGATGACATCACAGAGCTGGTGGAAGAGGACTCCAGTGGCAACCTGTGAAGCTCTGGTGAACTCCATGCCCAAGAGGGTTAAGGCAGTGCTGGAAAATAATGGTGGCCACACAAAATATTGACACATTGGGCCCAATTTGGACATTTCCACTTAGGGGTGTACTCACTTTTGTTGCCAACGGCTTAGAGCGGACAGCAAATTTACACTGTTATACAGGCTGTACACTCACTACTTTACATTGTAGCAGTGTCATTTCTTCAGTGTTGTCAACTGAAAAGATGTAATAAAATATTTACAAAAATGTGAGGGGTGTACTCACTTTTGTAGGATTCTGTACTTAGGTATGCAGCTGGAACGCTACATGGCAGGAAATAGTGCCCTAGAAAATGTCCCTGCTTTTCAACAAAAAATAAGAGAGAACCTAGAGAAATAAGCAAAATTGATAATAGCAGTAAATTAGAAAGTTGTTTAAAATCGCATGCTCTATCTGAATCATGCAAGAAAATGTTTGGGTTTCATATCCCTTTAATTATTATATAATTTAAAGTCACGCCACTTTCAGAGAATCTTGAAAAATCTTGAATTCTCCAATAAGAAACCTTAAATGCACAGTCATGGGGGAAAAAGACTCAAAAGGCTAAGCAATAAGCCTTCAGACCAAGCTAATGAAGCAATTTTGCTTTTTGGGTATAGCAGGATATCCCATGTAAGCTACAAACCCTGTATCTGAGGTTGATTTTGGCTTGGTTGAGTTCCCCTTTGATATTTATCCAGCTGCAATGTTTCTTTATTTTAAACTTTTTTCTGTGTTCAGTACCAGTATCAAATTGTATTTTGCCTATGTGATGCCTGAGTCACTGCAGCGCAAATTAGTGAGCCAAGAGAAACAGACACTCAAGCTATACGTGAGGTTCATGGGCTGGTATTGTGGTGGAGCCCTTAGGGAAGCTGTCGGCACCTAGTGTTCTTGATTCCAGAAAAAATGTTTTAATTTCATATAATCTAAACAGAACTATGGTGTACAAGAAAAGCTGTATATCACCCATAAAGTTCCTTAAACACTTAGGAAATAAGATTATCTATAAAAAAACCTCCAAGTGCGGCTAAATACTGCTTTCTTTCTTTCTTTCTTTCTTTCTATCTATCTATCTAATCTATCTATTTATCTATTTCATCTATCTATCTGTCTGTCTATCATCTGTCTGTCTATCTATCTATCTATCTATCTAATCTATCTATTTATCTATTTAATCTATCTATTTAATATATCTATCTGTCTGTCTGGCTGTCTATCTATCTATCTATCTATCTATCTATCTATCTAATCTATCTATCTATCTAATCTATTTATCTATTTAATCTATCTATCTGTCTATCTATCTATCTATTTATCTATTTAATCTATCTATCTGTCTGTCTATCTATCATAAGCACACATTATCTATATCTGTAAATAGATGTGACAGCATGCTGTATAAAAGTGTTTTTCAATCAGTGTGTCTCCTCCAGAGTTCAGTACAACCTTGGGATGTCACTCCTTGCTTTATGTAGAATACAGGACATGTAAAAAAATAGGCATTATCCTGTAAATTCAGGTAAAATTGTATTTTTGAGGCTTGAGGTGCTACAGTAGTATAATAACAACTATTACTATTCAGCTGCCGATTAGGTTAATTCCGAGAGCGAGCGCTGAAAAAGCGATTTGTGTCCCACTGGGAGAAAGGCACTATATAAATACTAGTTATTAAATAGCGTTGTGCAGCATTTTCCTAGAACCACCACTGATATTAATCATCAGAGAGTTTACCTTTCTTTATTGTAAGTTTGCGAATTTGTCATGATTAGAAGAGTGGCAAATTTCAGTACAGTATTAACCAATGACTAATTAGCAGGCACTTTTTTTTTTTTTTAAAAACCCCACTTATATCTTGACTTAAAGGGACATAAAGGCAAAAATTTGTCTCTCATAATGCAGATAGAGTGTAACATTTTAAAAACATTTCCAATTTATTTCTATTATCAAATTGCCTTTGTTCTTTTGGTATCCTTTGTTGAAAAGCAGGTAGGTAGGCTCAGGAACACACCCTTATTTTTGTAAATATTTTATTATATCTTTTCATGTGACAACACTGAAGAAATGACACTTTGCTACAATGTAAAGTAGTGAGTGTACAGCCTGTATAACAGTGTAAATTTGTAAATACCTTTAACATTTATTCATTTAAGAGCATTGGGAGCTAGTTGAACACATAGGTTGAGCCAATGACAAGTGGCGTTTATATGCAGTCAACAATTAGCAGCTAGCTTCCAGTAGTGCATTGCTGCCCCTGAGCCTACCTATGTATGCTTTTCAACAAATGATAAAAAGAGAACAAAACTAATTTGAATAGAATACAATTAGAATTTTTTTAATATCGCATGCAATATCTGAATAAAAAAAACTTTGTTTCACTTTACTGTCCCTTTAATGACTCACAAAGGGGTAGATTTATTAAATGTCGGACTGACATGATCCGCTGTAGAGGATCATGTCCGCCCAACATCGCTAAATGCCGACAGCATACGCTGTCAGCATTTAACATTGCACAAGCATTTCTAGTGAAATCCTTGTGCAATGCCGCCCCGTTCACATTCACGGCCTATCGGCAGCAAGCAGAGGGTGTCAATCATCCCGATCGTATCTGATCGAGATGATTGCTGTCCGGCACCTCAGAGGTGGCGAATGAGTTAAGGAGCAGCGGTCTTATTTCTTTTAGTCTCTAGAGCAGGTGATCAGAACCACTGCTTACTGCATGCTCAGGTGCAAATTATAGCGTAGGCAAGTGACTGCTATAAACAGGGAGCAAAAATTAAACACAAAACAGAGTGCGGTATTGATTAGTTACAAATAATATTAAAATGCAGCAGTAGCGATTACCCATTCCCCCATATCTAATTTCTATCCAATCACATTCCACACTTGGGCAAGTCACATGGCCTCAGTGGTTCTGCCTCTTTCATCAACCTCGTATAAAGGGCAGTAAGTTGAATTGAACTGATTATCTCATATTAACATTAGCATTATAGGTTAATTACTCTGCTCTGTGTGTTACTGGCAGCAAGGGATTTGGAAAGCCAATAGGATTTCAGTAGCTCTAATCCTATCGGCTGTTTTGAAAAATTCAGCCAATAGGAATGCAAGGTACCCCAAATTGATTGCGGTACCTTGCATTCAATATTCAGTATACGACGGACATCGGAGAAGCCATACAAAATACTCCTTTAGGGGCAATGGGTAGTTTAGTATTAGATTAGGGGGTGTTTTTATTTTGGGGGGAATTTTTTATTTTTATAGGGGTATTAGTTTAGGTTTAATTTTATTATTTGGGATAGCTTAGTTTATTTTTTTCTGTATTTTTACTTTTGTATTTTTTGTAGTTTGGGGTTTGCATTTTTAACAAATAGACTGCCCTCTGGGCAGGCTTATCAGCAAGTGAACTATTACTGAGATAAGTTAAAGTCATATATATAATATGAGATAAAATGACTTTACCATGACCGGGTTAAAACTATTACTTGTCTGATTCGGCTTAGAAATGATGGGATATAACCTGTTTTATATAGAGACACATATTGACTTATTTGAAAAAAGGAAAAAAGCGGTCCCGATGTCCAGGTATATATAAAAGAAAAATAGCTTTATTATTCAAATTTAAAAATCAACATGGATCACACAGTAGTGATAGGTTTTACGCGTTTCGGCCAAGTGCCGTACTCATAAACTCAGAGGGACCGCTTTTTTCCTTTTTTCAAATGTGCTAATAGGATTACAAGGAATTCTCTACAAGGTACCCCTTATCTGCAAGTACGTACAGGCAACCCCCGGCGGACCTATTGATTTATCCGTTACAGAGCTCCGGCTAAGCAGCAGGTACGAGCATTGCACTGGATTGGTTAATCGTTTACCATGTGACCCGGCATCTTGATCGTTATTGGCAGATTGGGTCTGTTCGTCAGAAACCCCAGAGGAAAACCGGAACCGGCTAGGAAGAGAGCTGCCTGATTAGAGTCACTGCAGGAGCAGTACGTTGTTGGCGGCAGCCGCAAGTTTCCGTTATTGTTGAGTATTGAAATACGAGTAGTTGGAGCATCTGGTAGCTTCATTTCCGCGCAGTGTGGATACTCGTTAAAGTCTACTACGGATCACAGCGGGTGAGTCTTCACGCTTGATAGTGTCTTTACACAAGAAATAAGCCATAAAGTTTTGCATGGACATTTAACCATTTATGCTCGTAACATTGTTTTGATACCTATAGTGCTTATGCCTAAAGAATATTAGGGACTGTGGACTGCCTTTCTTCATATACTATACAGCCATTCACGGGTTAACCACAGAAAAACTTTTGTTATTTCTACATATTGACTTACATAGGATTATATGCATAGATATATTTTTTTAGGATATACTTAGTATAAATTATGATATGTTGAATGGAATGTACACAATGTATATACTTGCACTAAGCACTTTATGTTTGGAGAATACACTGTTGTTTTTCTGTTTTGTTTTTACTTGTAACCAGGCAACTATGGGGTTGCCATGGCATCACATTTTTGGTGCAATTTTTGAACTAATTGATGGGTGGGGCTTAGCATATTTAAGTTGCACTGTTACCATTTACACATTGTCTGGTCTGAGGAAGTGGTGGGTCTGCGAACCCTGAAATGTTACCACTTAATAAATAATAAATTATTTATCTAAATCCAGTGATTGCAGTCCCTGCTTGGAAATTATATATATATTATATATATATATATACACTGTTTTTAAATTTTATGCACTACATATTTCTTCTCTTAAAACATATTTATTTCCCAGCCTTAATGACCAAGTGTAACTGTCAATCATCTAGGCATAGGGCAAAATAAACTGTGCATGTCCAGTGAGTGCCTCTGAATGTCCTTGTGATGTTACTGGTACTCACAGGATAGGCTAATTGAACAAGGCTCTCTGGGATCTAAATAAGGGGAGCCTACATGTCAGAAAGAAAGTCAGCTCTAACATCTGACCTCACACAAAATATTATAAAGAACAAATATATATATATGCTCTTTGATGAGGTGGAAATCAATACTAATTACTTATGATCCATATATTTGAACTTAAATGGACAGTAAACCTTTAAATTCTATTATAAAATGTTTAGTTATGTGTAATGAAAAAACTTTGCAATATATTTTCATTATTTGTTTTGCCCCCTTTTCATGTGATTTAGCTTTGGGAAAATTGAGCAATATATTATTCTCAGAACTTAAAATTCATCCTGCTGACTTCTGAAGGCTATCCCTGCTACATATCTGTCCCTTAGTGGCTTTATCAGATAACAATTGGAAAACAATAACTTTTATACAAACATGAAGACTGTGGCTACCTTTGTTGTCAGTGGACTAAAGCCCAGGTTGGCTCCTTCAAATAAGGTAAATGGTTGGTTGAGTTTGACTTTTCAAAACTAATAGCAGTAAAAAGGTTATTTGTTTTAAAAATGTTAAGACTTGGCTAATATGTTATTGTATGGCGATACAGCAGTAATGTGATTGTGTACTAATTGATGCTTGCTGTTCCTTTAACTTTCTCCTTTTATAGTAACTTTTTTAATATACATTATGTAGGCTGACCATATTGCCGCTTTAAGAAGGAACACATATGAAAAATACATATGTGAGGGTTCTTATACAAAACCATTTCTTTAAACAGCCCTGACATATGTATTTTTCATGTGTCCCTTTTTAAAGCGGCAATATGGTCAGCCTAACATTATGTGATATTAAGAATACATTTTTATTTCACAGCATTTTTTTATTTTGATGTCATTGTATTAAATTGTATAAGACCATATAGTATCACATGCTTATAAAAACTAAAAAAAAAAAAAAAAAAAACTACTGGTCTATGGCAATGAAGTAGTTAAGTATTTCCTACATTTCATAGCACATAAAGGTCCCTCTACCACAGCTTGCTGAGTACCTTGAGTGGCTTTGGGAGGGTTCAAGTAAAGGATTGTGGAAAATCAATATGTGTCTCCAGAGCCGAGCTGAGTTATTTATTCAGCTGTAAGTAAGTACAAACTTCTATAGGCACAGAAGTGGGTCCTTATAAAAGGCTGAAAAGAAAAGTTAATTTTAAAGCTCAAAGGAACCCGGCAAAGGCAATTTAAATGAAAGGCATATAACTGGGGTAGCAAAATCATTTGTGTGACTAATAATGATAATGGTTTAAAGACTGAGGGCCAGATAACAAGAAGAGTGCAAAATTACAACTGTTATGGAGCATTAATGTCGCTGTTGCGCAGTCCATATCTGCATTTTTGGTCTGGTATTACAAGTCCATGATAAATGTATACATTGAGCACAGTAGTATAATGCGCTCTACAATATTTATGTCAGATAGCACAGTGCCTTCTTGCCCCCCATTTATTAGATATTTATGACAAGCCAAAGGGGGAATGGTTTGTAGTGGACAGCGCCAAAAAAATAATAATAAATAAATCTACAGTTGCTTTTTGATATCATATGTTTTTATCGGATTGGTCAATCGATTCATATATTGTTGTCATATTTTGTATATTCACTTGAAGAGCGCCGTCTCTTCTATATTTTTATTTTAACAAGAAATTATTTACTATACACGTCAACACACTGATCTTTCGCACACTGTACTGTGTCTTCTTAGTTACCTACCATATACATTATATATCAAAATATCCATCTCTCTTCACGCAGTTACATTATTGTAACGCTTTTTACTTATATAGTCAAAATAAGCATCTACTCTAAGCAAGTTACTCAATAGTTTTCATGCTTTACTCCTATTCGCTACACCAATTAGCTCATTTCACTTTATATTTTGCACATTAGAAGTAATCTGCACATTAGAAGTAATCTGCACATTAGAAGTGTATTTTTCAGCAACGTTCTCTAATAACATTCTTTTGTCCTGCTATCCACACACGATAAGTGTCTCTTTAATCTACTATTATTGTTCTCACACTGATACGTTGTATTTCTGCTATTCACACTTAACAAGTATTCTTATTCTGATACACTGTATCACTATATTTATTGACTTTCCAAAAGCCACTATATGTTACTATTGCTCTATTAGATGCCCTCCGAGTGGATGTACTAGTCTAACAGATATCACGAGATAATTTTAAATTGCGCTTTAGGCTTTTAAAATTGTGTTTTGCGCTCAAAGGGACATGCGCAGATGTTTTCCTAATTTATGTATCTAATTTGTGTTTGATAACCCGATGATATATATATATACACACACATTATTTCTATCCAAACTCATCTTTTATTGTATCAAATATATTGTTTTAAAAAATGTATACTTCTGAGTGATTCTTTCATTTCTTAACAAACTAGTGGCTAATCCATTAACGACTCATTATCACATTTAAACAACATCATAAGTACTATAGCCTCCCTGTTTGGCGCTCCTTCTAAATTCTTTTTATCTCTATTTATGACAACCCACACTAAAATTCATGTTGTATAACGCTTGAGCATTAAAGTAAACTCAGAAAATGTAAAAGTAATAGTCTAAAAATGTGCTAGATTTTATTGTAATCTTCATTCATTAGTATTTAGTTTTTGAAAGACACATAAAAAGTATGTTTTAATCAGACACTCTTTTTCTTATTGTACATCCATCCGAAACCCAATAGACTGCTTTTTTCACCATACAGCATCCAATCACATCACTTGCCATACGGCATGTGATGTGATTCCATGCCACACGGAAAAGAAAAAGGGACACTGAACCCCAAAAAAATCTTTCATGATTCAGATAGAGCATGCAATTTAAAAAAAAAACTTTCCAATTTACTCCCATTATCAATTTGTGCCCAGTCTTGTTTTTATGCTCCTACTGAGCATGTGCAAGACTTCACAGTGTATACTACTCTGTGATTGGTTGAAGGCTATCACATAATATAGGGGGGCCGGCAAATAGGGAAAAAATTTATTTATCAGAAACAAAAAAATCTATTGCTTAGAGATACAGAACTCTTATTAGATTGTCTTTTTATTATGTACTTGTTATATTATGCAATTCTACTATATTTAAAGGGACAGTCAACACCAGAATTTTTGTTGTTTTAAAAGATAGATAATCCCTTAATTACCAATTCCCCAGTTTTGCATAACCAACACAGTTATAATTATACACGTTTTACCTCTGTAATTAGCTTGTATCTAAGCCTTAGCAGACTGCCCCCTTATTTCAGTTCATTTGACAGACTTGCATCAGAGCTGTCTCCATGGTAAATTCACGTGCATGAGCTCAATGTTATCTATATGAAACATGTGAACTAATGCCCTCTAGTGGTGAAAAACTATCAAAATGCATATGGATGAGAGGCGGCCTTCAAGGTCTAAGAAATTAGCATATGAACCTCCTAGGTTTAGCTTTCAACTAAGAATACCAAAAGAACAAAGCAAAATTGGTGCTAAAAGTAAATTGGAAAGTTATTTAAAATTACATGCCCTATTTGAAACATGAAAGTTTTTTTTTGGCCTTGACTGTCCCTTTAAGGTTCCTTTGAGTTCTTTGTTATACACCTTCAATTTTATTGAATGCACAATAACAAGCAATAACAGTTAATACCTGGGTTTCATAAGCGCTAAATGCAAAAACAGTATTTTAGATTATGAGAAAGCACAACACTTAAACAATGACTTAAAATACACGTGCAATGAGCTTGCTGCATCCGCTTCCCATTGAAAGTATAGTGCGAGCTATGTATGTATCTTGTGTATTAAAAATGCTTTTGTTAAATGGGAACAAAAATTAGAATTAGACAATACATGTGCATTCAGCTATTTCAGGCAGGTCTGAAAGACAAAGGTGATGGCCACTAGCCACATTCGGGGAATTTTCAGAGCAGGATTTATTCTTTTGAAAGTGCACACACTACGTTTTGTGCAAATCCAGATCTTTTGCACTTTCACAAGAATAAATCCGGCTCTGAAAATTGTCCGAATGAGGCTTGCGGCCACCATCTTCGGCTTTTCACTTGGAAATTTAAAACCTATATTATTTACCACCACTTTAAGCTTCATGAGCACTAGACACATAATATTGCAGCCCCTAACTGAGTGAATAGAGCCCAGTCATCAAAAAGAACCAACTTTTTTCTTGAGTACATAAACCATGAGGATCACACAGTGGGGCCCATTTATCAAGCTCCGGATGGAGCTGCAGACTCGCCAGAAACACCAGTTATGAAGCAGCGGTCTAAAGACCGCTGTCCATAACCTGTCCGCCTGCTCTGAGCAGGCGGACAGACATCGCCGCAATTCACCCCGATTGAGTACGATCGGGTTGATTCACAACCCCCTCCTCCCGGCCGACTTGCCACGAATCTGCAGGGGGCGGAGTTGCACCAGCAGCTCACAAGAGCTGCTGGTGCAATGCTGAATACGGAGAGCGTATTGCTCTCCGCATTCAGCGAGGTCTGGCGGACATGATCTGCACTGTCGGATCAGGTCCAACAGACCTTTGTTAAATAGGCCCCAGAGAATCAAATTGATTAAAGGGACACTCAAGTCAAAATTAAACTTCATGATTCAGATAGAGGAGCAATTTTAAACAACTTTCCAATTTACTTCCATTAACAAAATGTGCACAGTATTTTTATATTTACACTTTTTGAATCACCAGCTCCTACTGAGCATGTGCAAGAATTCACAGCATATACGTATATGCATTTGTGATTGGCTGATGGCTGTCACATGATACTAGGGGAGTGGAAATAGACATAACTTTGCAATTTATTTAAAAAAATTACTACTCATTTGAAATTCAGACTAAGTGCTTATGCGTTGTCTTCTTACAATGCATTTGCTGATTATGCAAATCTACTTTATTGACTGGTCCTTTAAGGGAAACTTTGGAAGTGCTGTACCAGATCAGAGGAAAATAAATAGACTTCTTGGTTTCCTTTGTTGCTTTAAAAGAATATTTAATAAATCTGATAATATAAAGCTAAAGAAGACCCTCTTCTTTATTCCTAGGATTTGAACAGAATGAAAAATTTAATTGAATGGATATTCAGAGAAGAAACCATTGTCTCCAGAAATGAAGTGGTAGTTCTGGAAGCCACAATATCCTGAGGGAAAATAAAAAATAAGGGTCTCAAAGAAGAACATGCAGCTGTTAAAGGGACACTAAACCCACATTTTTTTCTTTAATGATTCAGACAGAACATGCAATTGTAAGCAACTTTCTAATTTATTCCTATTATCAATTTTTCTTTGTTCTCTTGCTATCTTTATTTAAAAAGCAGGAATGTAAAGCTTAAGAGACCGACCATTTTTGGTTCAGAACCTGGGCTATGCTTGCTTATTGGTTTGCTAAATGTAGCCACCAATAAGCAAGCGCAAGCAAGAGGACAAAGAAAAATTTGATAATAGGAGTAAATTAGAAAGTTGCTTAAAATTGCATGCTCTATCTGAATCATGTAAGAAACATTTTGGGTTCAGTGTCCCTTTAGGATCCCATTGAGAAATTGTATATTCTAATTCAAAATGAATTATTCCCAAGGCATGGAAGAAACTACCACAACATATTCAAATAATACACCTGATTTCTCTCAAACAGAGTCTTACACACATCATGGACCCCTCTCTTCTACCCACACTGGTTTTTCACCCACAAATTCCCCCCAAAAAACCACAAACACCTATCTGCATGTTCACAAACACATCTAGGGAATTCAATTCAGGCTATCAATTCTGGGAGATCAAATGACCTAAAATATGAATTACATAAATGAACCTGATATCCTGAAGCTAGAATATCTGATATATGCATTTGCTGTTATGTTTTCTACCAGTATGATACGGATACCTAAATCTTCAGAAGCAGAAACACTTTTCTTGGCTCTAAGACATCTTTGATCAGGAATGTCTGCCAAATGCACATGGCAGAGGCGGAACAATCATTTTTTAGGCCTCCCAGCGAACTAGAATTATGGGGCCCTCTATAAGCCAAGCCTCAATGACATTAATGCAACCACAGTGGCTGAGCGGTGGGCGGGCCCCAGTCACTAGTCACTAACATTTAATACCTATGATGCCATATAGGGGCTATTTACAAAGGTTCACATTCACAAATAATACACCTGGTTTCTCTCAAACAGAATCTCATACACATCATGTACCTCTCTCTTCTACCCACACTGGTTCTTCACCCACACAAAAAACATATCTGCATGTTTACACACACATCTAGGGACTTTTTGTTACTCACACTTGTGCTGGCTAAGGCTTCCTCCCACTCTCACATACACACCTGCAGACTTACACATACACAGCTAGCATCACATCACAGACATATATATATATCTCCTGACACAAACTACATGATGATACATATACACTCAGGTTCACACACATCTAGGGACTTTTTGTTACTCACACTTGTGCTGGCTAAGGCTTCCTCACACTCTCACATACACACCTGCAGACTGACTTACACATACACAGATAGCATCACATACACAGACATATATATATATATATATATATCCTGACACAAACTACATGATGATACATATACACTCAGGTTCACACACATCTAGGAATTCATGTTTACACTCAAATGCCTGAAGAACATGAAGACTTACATATGAACATCTATGATCACTAATAGGCAACTGGGCAGGTTTACACAAATATCCATCTAGGCTTACACACACACCTGCAGACTTACACATACACAGTTAGCATCACATACACAGACATACACATATATATATATATTCTGACACAAACAACTAGATGATGATACATACACACGCAGGCTCACACACACATCTAGGCTTACACACACACACACACACACACACACACCTGCAGACTTACACATACACAGTTAGCATCACATACACAGACATATATATATATATATTCTGACACAAACAACTAGATGATGATACATACACACTCAGGCTCACACACACATCTAGGCTTACACACACACACACACACCTGCAGACTTACACATACACAGTTAGCATCACATACACAGACATATATATATATATTCTGACACAAACAACTAGATGATGATACATACACACTCAGGCTCACACACACATCTAGGCTTACACACACACACACACACACACACACACACACACACACACACACACACACCTGCAGACTTACACATACACAGTTAGCATCACATACACAGACATATATATATATATATATATATATATATATATATATATATTCTGACACAAACAACTAGATGATGATACATACACACTCAGGCTCACACATACATCTAGGCTTACACACACACACACACACACCTGCAGACTTACACATACACAGTTAGCATCACATACACAGACATATATATATATATATATATATATATATATATATTCTGACACAAACAACTAGATGATGATACATACACACTCAGGCTCACACACACATCTAGGCTTACACACACACACACACACACACACACACACACCTGCAGACTTACACATACACAGTTAGCATCACATACACATACATATATATATATATATATATATATATATATATATATATATATATATATATATATATATATATATATTCTGACACAAACAACTAGATGATGATACATACACACTCAGGCTCACACACACATCTAGGCTTACACACACACACACACACACACACACCTGCAGACTTACACATACACAGTTAGCATCACATACACAGATATATATATATATATATTCTGACACAAACAACTAGATGATGATACATACACACTCAGGCTCACACACACATCTAGGCTTACACACACACACACACACACACACACCTGCAGACTTACACATACACAGTTAGCATCACATACACAGACATATATATATATATATATTCTGACACAAACAACTAGATGATGATACATACACACTCAGGCTCACACACACATCTAGGCTTACACACACACACACACACACACCTGCAGACTTACACATACACAGTTAGCATCACATACACATATATATATATATATATATATTCTGACACAAACAACTAGATGATGATACATACACACTCAGGCTCACACACACATCTAGGCTTACACACACACACACACACACACACCTGCAGACTTACACATACACAGTTAGCATCACATACACAGACATATATATATATATATATATATATATATTCTGACACAAACAACTAGATGATGATACATACACACTCAGGCTCACACACACATCTAGGCTTACACACACACACACACACCTGCAGACTTACACATACACAGTTAGCATCACATACACATACATATATATATATATATATATATATTCTGACACAAACAACTAGATGATGATACATACACACACAGGCTCACACACACATCTAGGGACTTTTTTCACTCACACTGCAGATTCAAACAAATATCCATCTAAGCTGACACATACAAACACCTAAAAGGTGACACTCAGACTCACAACAATATGCTTTAATAAATACTGGCAGGCTTCATCGCTCACAACATGATCATAAAGCTAAACACTTACTGCAGTCATCTTATATAAAGATTTGAACTCCCACCCAACAGATTACAGGAGTCAGAATATGCATCATAGATCTTAAAGGGACACTGAACCCAAATTTTTTCTTTCGTGATTCAGATAGAGTATGCAATTTTAAGCAACTTTCAAATTTACTCCTATTATCACATTTTCTTCATTTTCTTGGTATGTTTATTTGAAAAGCAAGAATATAAGTTTTTGGTGAACAACCTGGGTTGTCCTTGCTGATTGGACAGCATCAATAAACAAGTGCTGTCCATGGTACTGAACCAAACATGTGCTGGCTCCTTAGCTTAGATACCTTCTTTTTCAAATAATGATAGCAAGAGAACGAAGAAAAATTGAGAATAGAAGTATTAGAAAGTTTCTTAAAATTGCATGCTCTATCTGAATCATGAAAGAAAACAATTGGGTTCAGTATCCCTTTAATTACTGTACAGTCGGAGGAAAGGCAGAGACAGTGACAGGAGAAAAAGGGGTGCAGTCAACACCAGAATTGTTGTTTAAAATTTAGATAATCCCTTTATTACCCAGTCCCCAGTTTTGCATAACCAACACAGTTATAATAATACACTTTTTACCTCTGTAATTAACTTGTATCTAAGCCTCTGCAAACTGCCCCCTTTTTTCAGTTCTTTTGACAGACTTGCATTTTAGCCAATCAGTCCTCACTCCTAGGTAACTTCACGTGTGTGAGCTCAAAGTTATCTATATGAAACACGTAAACTAACTCCCTCTAGTGGGGAAAAACTGTCAAAATGCATTCAGATTAGAGGCGGCCTTTAAGGTCTAAGAAATTAGCATATGAACCTCCTAGGTTTAGCTTTCAACTAGGAATACCAAGAGAAAAAAAGCAAAATTGGTGATAAAAGTAAATTGGAAAGTTGTTTAAAATAACATGCCCTCTCTGAATCATGAACGTTTTTTTTGGACTTGACTGTCCCTTTAAGCACACAAAAGGAGAATGGCAAGAATCGCAGTCTGCCGTTCAGCCACTACCACAACTGTTAGGCATGCAGTATTAATTGTTGATATATACTATCTATATATAAATATGGCTTTATGTCAGTTTAAAGGGACAATGTAAACATATTTTCATAAAACTGCATGTAATAGACACTACAATAAAGAAGAATATTCACAGATGCTGATATAAAAATCCAGTATAAAACCTTTTAAAAACTTACTTAGAAGCTCAGTTTAGTACTGTTGATGAGGTTAGGCTGGGACATCCAGTGAAAGGGGCTGGGGAAACAGGCACATCAGACAGTCCCCCGTCTCCCCCTTCCCTGCATATGAAAAGACAGATTACACAAACAGGAGTCAGCAGGAATCTGTAAACACGCGTATACATCTGACACTGTGTAGCTTGGTTAGCAGTCTGAAAATCATCACGTTATTAAAAAAATAAACAAATAAATGATACCTTGTTACTCCAACATACAAAATCAATCCTTAGGGGCTACCTAATAAGAAAGGAATACAACCCAAGCTAGTATTGTAATAAGTCTTATACATTGGAAAGGATATCCCCAGAAAATAAAACTGATGGACATCATTTTCATATGAACAAAACATTAGGAAAATACCAAATACAAACAATTGGACTTTTTGAAATTGGACTCACGAGCACAAAGTACAGATTAAATGTCCTAGTATTATTATTCTTTATTTATAAAGCGCCCACATATTCTGCAGCGCTGCCCATGGGTACAAGGATAGAAGTACGACGGATAAACAATACAATAAAAGACAACATTTTACAGACAAATACAGGGGGAATTGAGGGCCCTATTCCCGTGGGAACTTACAATCTAGGAACACTATCAAATATACGGCGCAGGTTTCGGCGCAAGTGTGGGAACCCATGCCGCCCGTAATTACAACTCGCACATCGGGGTATTACATATACTGCGCCGTTAGATGCTAAACTGGCGTAAGTAGGACAAACTGGCGATCTTCTGAAATGTGCGCAAATACACATTTTAGTCGTCGCAAGTAACTTACGCCAGTATTTTGTCCACAGAAAGTGTCAAAAAAGAGTAGTTTTATGCAAATTAGGCTAACACTCGTAAAAATGAACCGCGATTTCAAATAAATGTGACACGTAATTATGCTAGTCAAAATTCATATATAAACCCATATATAAAGAGATGAAGGTAATACAATTATGATTTCCCATTGTTCTCTCCTCCAAGTATTGTTGATTGTTTTGAGAACAAATTTAAAGTAAATAAGCAAGTATATGTCCACAATGTGATAAAGTACCTACAAGCTCAATCCATTTGATTATGTTGTGGCTTCAAACTATTTCAAATACACAAATAAACCTTAAAAAACCAATATCATAGTATACTGTCCCTTTAACCTTGAGATGCTGCTTAAATGTATGTGTTTGTTAAGGCTTCCAGGGAGTTACGTTGCTTTTTTAGTCAGTGCAAGGGTTGCTGCGCCTGCAATTTGTGGCGAGATGAGAATGGAGTAGATTTTCTGAATTATGCGCGCATTAGTCCTTACTCTGTATATTGGATACCAAATTGCGTGTCTGTTCTATGTTAGTCTAAGGTTAAAAAAATACGTCCGAAGGGTGAAATATACGCGCGTAACTTGTATGCTACGCCGTATATGTAATACCAAAATCGCGTAAAATCTAGAGTCGCCGGCTTTTGCGGGCGACGCTGCATATGTAATGGAGGCCTAGATGGGTAGGAAAATGGGAAACAGGTAACAAACCAATGACGTGTAAACTGTAAAACAAGGTAATCTAATAAAAAGATATTTAAAAAAAATAAAAAATAATTAAAACTATAGTTACAAAAACACTACCAGGTGGACTATATAAATGGATCATCTACAAAACATTTATGCAAAGAAAAATCTAGTGGTCAATGTTCATTTAAAGTTCTTTACGCATCATATAGAGGGTCATATTCTTTCTTGAAGCATATTGAACAAGGTCTGAAAAAGAGAACGCAGAATTTGTAAAGCTAAAATGCTGCACTTTATATTGATACAGTACAGCATTTCTGCTTTTTAAAGTCGGTGTTCTCTTTTTCAGACCTTGTTTGTTCATTTGCCAAAAATAACCTGTGAGCTGCCAGAAAGATCTGCAACACTTTGAAATACATTGCAGATTCTCTGGTAGCAATGAGGTTTACATCTCCAAACAAACTGGTATAATTAATTTCTTAAATAATTATTATTAAATATTCTATTAATAGATTACTTGTATTGTCAGTGCACAGTTATTTCACATAGGCAATGATTATTAGTTCTTATTTTATGTACAGCAGAATGGCAAATTACATTTAAAGGGACGTCAAACTAATAACTATACATAGTATATATCAGACATCAAGAACTTTAAAAATGTCTACATATAAAATAAATGCTTTAAAATTTTCATTTTTTTAGCATAATTAAAGGGACATTAAACCCACATTTTTTTCTTTCACGATTCAGATAGAGAATGCAATTTTAAACAACTTTCAAATTTACTTCTATTATCTAATTTGCTTAATTCTCTTGATATTCTTTGCTGAAAAGCATATCTAAATAGGTTCAGTAGCTGCCGATTGGCTCACCCATGTGCATTGCTACTTCTTCAACAAAAGATATATAAAGAATAAATACAATTAGATAATATAAGTAAATTGGAATGTTGTTTAAAATTGTATTCTCTATCTGAATCATGAAAGAAAAAAATGTGGGTTTAATGTCCCTTTAACATTGTTTTGCAGTCTAGATATAAACAAGCTCTTACACTGATCAAGCGATCAGTATGTAATGTCACTTTGCACTCTTGGAAAAATAAAAAAAAACAACGCAATTTTACGATCAAAAGTGATCTTAAGAAATAACTGCGCCACACTTTTTTTTTAATATACATAATTAAATGGACACTTAATAATTGTCCCTGTTCTATCTAAACGAGAATGATTCATAATTAATTATATAGGTTTTTGAGGGGACCCCCACAGAATATTCCTGTGCTGAATAAACCAATTGTTTTCTTCGCCCTGTCAGGTAGTGAACATTATTTCCTGTTCGTTGCACCTTTAATTTAAACATTTTGTATTTAACAGTTTTTGTTTTTTTACACAAAAAAATATCTACCTTCTACCCTTTCATATACAAGATAAAATATGTGCCTTTAATGTCTAAAAGGAATTGACTTTTATATCCCTTTAAGTTAACCTTTTAGAGCACACAGGATTACATTCAGTAACCATAGAGGTGTCTAACAGAAGATTCCCTGTATTTAAAACAAGCAATACACTGGAAAAGCAGGAAAAGATGCCACAGGAACCTGGAAAAATATTAAATTTCCACTTGACAACTGTTCCACATCCAAGAAACGTGCGTCACACCAGCGTTTAGTGCCCTTAAGGCCCTATCATTTACAAATCTTGCAATCTGTCGGCCCTGTGTAAAGCTAAAGTAACAGTTTAATATAACCCTTTAGGGCAGATAGTTTAGCACACAAAAAAACACAAACCTAAAAAAACTCATGTCAAACAATACACTCCCTTTCCTACTTAACTCTTTCTGTGTTGTAAGACCTGTTCTGCTCTGCTAAGCTAGTCTTTCTTGATTGGTGAGGGTTAAAATTCAGTGACTTATGAGGCCGAGCCAAGCCTCAGGTTAAACATAATATACTGCAGAAACAGCAAGAGAAGTAGGAGGAGAGTTCCCACAGAGTTTGCTTGCTTTTCTCACAGGTGGGGATTGGCAAATCCGAGTACAAAGCAGAGAAGAAATTCCAACACACTGCTCAACAGGTGCCCAGAAGCCTTGGGTTAAGCACACAGGTGCAGCACTTTTAAGAGGCAGGTTCATTTCTCACATTTATAACTACATTTCCCTCCACAGTATCACTAGGCGGAGAGCAAACCTACAATTCACAACTTAATAAAAGTCCCTTTGTTTAAGAGGATACTGTGCAGAAATTAGTTTCCTTTTTTTTTAAAAAAAATAAAGTCTCAGATACCCCCTACAGAGGCAGGGGGATTACAAGATGAACAGTTATTTCCTAAGGCAAACAAGCTTGTCAAATCATTCTGTTATAGTAAGAATTTTCTGTAAAACGTTCTTTTATTATATTATTATATTATAATAGAGGCAACAGTAAAATGTTTTTATGTGATAGATAGAACATTTAGTTTTGCACTTTAGCTTGAACAGAGATATGTGTTTAATACCTGCAAAAGGGTTAAAAACATAGTTAAAAGGACAGTGAAGTAAAAAATTAAAGGGACAGTCTAGTCAAAATTAAACTTTCATGACTCAGATAGGGCATGCAATTTTAAACAACTTACTTTTATCATCAAATTTGCTTTATTCTACTGTTATCCTTTGTTGAAGCATAAACCTAGGTAGACTGATAGGTGTTTGTAACATTGTATAACACTGCAATAAACAATGTTATTAACACTACTGCCAAATGGCAATCGATATGTGCACGCTCCTGAGCTCACCTAGGATCACTCTTTAACAAAGGATTTCAAGAAAACTAAGCAAAATTGATTATTTTAGTCAATTGGAAAGATGTTTAAAATGTCACACTCTATCCAGTTAATTTAATTTTTATTTTGACTTTATTGTCCCTTTAAATGTATCACTGGATGCTGACCCAGAGTCAATGAAGTGACAGCATACATTTCTATAAATAAAAAGAGAGAGAGAGAGATGCACTCAGCTGAGACAGAACAAAAGCTGGAAAAACTTCCGTGCCTGTTCATTTTATTATAGTGTGCCACTCAGGGTGCATACTCTTTTAGCACACTATGCCCCTTCACAGAGAAAAAATATCCTGTAGCATATCAGTCTGACCCTGCCCAATGACAGTCCAGCGCCGAAATACCAGGCAATTCTTCTCTGAACAAGAGAAACAACAACCCCAGACGATCGTTTCGGCCTTCTGTGGGCCTCGTCACGTCACGGAAGTTTTTCCAGCTTTTGTTCTGTCTCAGCTGAGTGCATCTCTCTCTCTCTTTTTATTTATGCAAATTGCTCTTGGGTCTCCCTAAGAGTAAAAGGGGAAACCTGACGTGGACTCCTTGCACACTTGCCCTTAGAGAGATGCGACTGCACCTCACTGATGAGGCCCACAAAAGGCCGAAACGATCGTCTGGGGTTGTTGTTTTCTCTTGTTCAGAGAAGAATTGCCTGGTATTTCGGCACTGGACTGTCATTGGGCAGGATCAGACTGATATGCTACAGGATATTTTTTCTCTGTGAAGGGGCATAGTGTGCTAAAAGAGTATGCACCCTGAGTGACACACTATAATGAAATGAACAGGCACGGAAGTTTTTCCAGCTTTTGTTCTGTCTCAGCTGAGTGCATCTCTCTCTCTCTTTTTATTTATGCAAATTGCTCTTGGGTCTCCCTAAGAGAAAAAGGGGAAACCTGACGTGGACTCCTTGCACACATGCCCTTAGAGAGATGCGACTGCACCTCACTGACGAGGCCCACAAAAGGCCGAAACGATCGTCTGGGGTTGTTGTTTTCTCTTGTTCAGAGAAAAATTGCCTGGTATTTCGGCGCTGGACTGTCATTGGGCAGGATCAGACTGATATGCTACAGGATATTTTTTCTCTGTGAAGGGGCATAGTGTGCTAAAAGAGTATGCACCCTGAGTGACACACTATAATAAAATGAACAGGCACGGAAGTTTTTCCAGCTTTTGTTCTGTCTCAGCTGAGTGCATCTCTCTCTCTCTTTTTATTTATGCAAATTGCTCTTGGGTCTCCCTAAGAGTAAAAGGGGAAACCTGACGTGGACTCCTTGCACACATGCCCTTAGAGAGATGCGACTGCACCTCACTGACGAGGCCCACAAAAGGCCGAAACGATCGTCTGGGGTTGTTGTTTTCTCTTGTTCAGAGAAGAATTGCCTGGTATTTCGGCGCTGGACTGTCATTGGGCAGGATCAGACTGATATGCTACAGGATATTTTTTCTCTGTGAAGGGGCATAGTGTGCTAAAAGAGTATGCACCCTGAGTGACACACTATAATAAAATGAACAGGCACGGAAGTTTTTCCAGCTTTTGTTCTGTCTCAGCTGAGTGCATCTCTCTCTCTCTTTTTATTTATGCAAATTGCTCTTGGGTCTCCCTAAGAGTAAAAGGGGAAACCTGACGTGGACTCCTTGCACACATGCCCTTAGAGAGATGCGACTGCACCTCACTGACGAGGCCCACAAAAGGCCGAAACGATCGTCTGGGGTTGTTGTTTTCTCTTGTTCAGAGAAGAATTGCCTGGTATTTTGGCGCTGGACTGTCATTGGGCAGGATCAGACTGATATGCTACAGGATATTTTTTCTCTGTGAAGGGGCATAGTGTGCTAAAAGAGTATGCACCCTGAGTGACACACTATAATAAAATGAACAGGCACGGAAGTTTTTCCAGCTTTTGTTCTGTCTCAGCTGAGTGCATCTCTCTCTCTCTTTTTATTTATGCAAATTGATCTTGGGTCTCCCTAAGAGTAAAAGGGGAAACCTGACGTGGACTCCTTGCACACATGCCCTTAGAGAGATGCGACTGCACCTCACTGACGAGGCCCACAAAAGGCCGAAACGATCGTCTGGGGTTGTTGTTTTCTCTTGTTCAGAGAAGAATTGCCTGGTATTTCGGCGCTGGACTGTCATTGGGCAGGATCAGACTGATATGCTACAGGATATTCTTTCTCTGTGAAGGGGCATAGTGTGCTAAAAGAGTATGCACCCTGAGTGACACACTATAATAAAATGAACAGGCACGGAAGTTTTTCCAGCTTTTGTTCTGTCTCAGCTGAGTGCATCTCTCTCTCTCTTTTTATTTATGCAAATTGCTCTTGGGTCTCCCTAAGAGTAAAAGGGGAAACCTGACGTGGACTCCTTGCACACATGCCCTTAGAGAGATGCGACTGCACCTCACTGACGAGGCCCACAAAAGGCCGAAACGATCGTTTGGGGTTGTTGTTTTCTCTTGTTCAGAGAAGAATTGCCTGGTATTTCGGCGCTGGACTGTCATTGGGCAGGATCAGACTGATATGCTACAGGATATTTTTTCTTTGTGAAGGGGCATAGTGTGCTAAAAGAGTATGCACCCTGAGTGACACACTATAATAAAATGAACAGGCACAGAAGTTTTTCCAGCTTTTGTTCTGTCTCAGCTGAGTGCATCTCTCTCTCTCTTTTTATTTATGCAAATTGCTCTTGGGTCTCCCTAAGAGTAAAAGGGGAAACCTGACGTGGACTCCTTGCACACATGCCCTTAGAGAGATGCGACTGCACCTCACTGATGAGGCCCACAAAAGGCCGAAACGATCGTCTGGGGTTGTTGTTTTCTCTTGTTCAGAGAAGAATTGCCTGGTATTTCGGCGCTGGACTGTCATTGGGCAGGATCAGACTGATATGCTACAGGATATTTTTTCTCTGTGAAGGGGCATAGTGTGCTAAAAGAGTATGCACCCTGAGTGACACACTATAATAAAATGAACAGGCACGGAAGTTTTTCCAGCTTTTGTTCTGTCTCAGCTGAGTGCATCTCTCTCTCTTTTTATTTATGCAAATTGCTCTTGGGTCTCCCTAAGAGTAAAAGGGGAAACCTGACGTGGACTCCTTGCACACATGCCCTTAGAGAGATGCGACTGCACCTCACTGACGAGGCCCACAAAAGGCCGAAACGATCGTCTGGGGTTGTTGTTTTCTCTTGTTCAGAGAAGAATTGCCTGGTATTTCGGCGCTGGACTGTCATTGGGCAGGATCAGACTGATATGCTACAGGATATTTTTTCTCTGTGAAGGGGCATAGTGTGCTAAAAGAGTATGCACCCTGAGTGACACACTATAATAAAATGAACAGGCACGGAAGTTTTTCCAGCTTTTGTTCTGTCTCAGCTGAGTGCATCTCTCTCTCTTTTTATTTATGCAAATTGCTCTTGGGTCTCCCTAAGAGTAAAAGGGGAAACCTGACGTGGACTCCTTGCACACATGCCCTTAGAGAGATGCGACTGCACCTCACTGACGAGGCCCACAAAAGGCCGAAACGATCGTCTGGGGTTGTTGTTTTCTCTTGTTCAGAGAAGAATTGCCTGGTATTTCGGCGCTGGACTGTCATTGGGCAGGATCAGACTGATATGCTACAGGATATTTTTTCTCTGTGAAGGGGCATAGTGTGCTAAAAGAGTATGCACCCTGAGTGACACACTATAATAAAATGAACAGGCACGGAAGTTTTTCCAGCTTTTGTTCTGTCTCAGCTGAGTGCATCTCTCTCTCTTTTTATTTATGCAAATTTCTCTTGGGTCTCCCTAAGAGTAAAAGGGGAAACCTGACGTGGACTCCTTGCACACATGCCCTTAGAGAGATGCGACTGCACCTCACTGACGAGGCCCACAAAAGGCCGAAACGATCGTCTGGGGTTGTTGTTTTCTCTTGTTCAGAGAAGAATTGCCTGGTATTTCGGCGCTGGACTGTCATTGGGCAGGATCAGACTGATATGCTACAGGATATTTTTTCTCTGTGAAGGGGCATAGTGTGCTAAAAGAGTATGCACCCTGAGTGACACACTATAATAAAATGAACAGGCACGGAAGTTTTTCCAGCTTTTGTTCTGTCTCAGCTGAGTGCATCTCTCTCTCTCTTTTTATTTATGCAAATTGCTCTTGGGTCTCCCTAAGAGTAAAAGGGGAAACCTGACGTGGACTCCTTGCACACATGCCCTTAGAGAGATGCGACTGCACCTCACTGATGAGGCCCACAAAAGGCCGAAACGATCGTCTGGGGTTGTTGTTTTCTCTTGTTCAGAGAAGAATTGCCTGGTATTTCGGCGCTGGACTGTCATTGGGCAGGATCAGACTGATATGCTACAGGATATTTTTTCTCTGTGAAGGGGCATAGTGTGCTAAAAGAGTATGCACCCTGAGTGACACACTATAATAAAATGAACAGGCACGGAAGTTTTTCCAGCTTTTGTTCTGTCTCAGCTGAGTGCATCTCTCTCTCTTTTTATTTATGCAAATTGCTCTTGGGTCTCCCTAAGAGTAAAAGGGGAAACCTGACGTGGACTCCTTGCACACATGCCCTTAGAGAGATGCGACTGCACCTCACTGACGAGGCCCACAAAAGGCCGAAACGATCGTCTGGGGTTGTTGTTTTCTCTTGTTCAGAGAAGAATTGCCTGGTATTTCGGCGCTGGACTGTCATTGGGCAGGATCAGACTGATATGCTACAGGATATTTTTTCTCTGTGAAGGGGCATAGTGTGCTAAAAGAGTATGCACCCTGAGTGACACACTATAATAAAATGAACAGGCACGGAAGTTTTTCCAGCTTTTGTTCTGTCTCAGCTGAGTGCATCTCTCTCTCTCTTTTTAAGCATACATTTCTAAGCACCAATCACATATCATGTTCAGCTCAGGACAGGCAGTGCATATCTTTTAACCCTATTAGAGGGGTTTAATGAACATACAGTTCGGTTTATTATCATTAGGGCATTTTATTATATTTCCTTTTACTTAAAACCAGGAACGGACTGTCTAACAACAACTGTACTGTGGAAAGGTATTTTTGTAAATAAAAAAATGCAGATATCAAACTGCTCTAGGTCTAGGACAGACCAATATAACAAATTCATGTAACTGAGATAGTGAATTATGTTATCAGATAGTTGCTATAATGGAGACCCTGCAACCCTCAAGGGAGATATTACTTGCTGAGTAATGTAAACAGAATGCAAACACAGGTGCGGCGCACAACATTGACGTTTAGACAAAATTGTGCTGGTCTGAGAATGCAGGAAGTAAATCACGATGAGATAGAAGTTTTATGTACACTTCAGTCATCGTAAGCATTCTAAATATGCTAACTTTTCCCTCAGAGTCTTAATATTTATATTGCAACACCTGCATGAACGTTTTCGTGGAAAGATGCAGGCACTGAATAAAGCAAAAGAGGGTGAAATGTTGTCAAAAACAAATAACCAACATATTTTCGGTATGATAGTTCATTTTAGGACTTGGGAACAGACTGTGATATTTCTTTGAATATTTGTCACACTTAGGCCTGGATTCCATGACTATTGATTTCTCGCAGCAAAAGTAAAATATTGATTTAAGACTTGGGCATATTACGCTGTTTCAGACGTCAGAGATTTCACTGTGATAGCACGCTGACTTCATGCATAGTTTTCGCCTTATGAAACATCACAATTTTGGTATTAAGTGTCCAAAGTCCTCATTCTAAGTCTCGGTTTCTCATTAAATAATGTAGACACCTGCTCAGCTGGTCATACAATTCAAACTTTAAAATTATCACCAGAGGTCTTAAAATTGGCTGCCCTGTGCAATTCTTCAGAGTCTGCACTGAATGATTTATATATATAGGCGTATACTGTATATGTTTGTCGTAGGGATATATCAAGAGACAGATTCACATCAGTAGAAACCCTAGGCTCTATTTATTATTATTTTTGCAAGATCAGATGTTACATAAACACATCTATCTATCTATCTATCTATCTATCTATCTATCTATCTAGCTATCTATCTATATATCTATATCTATCTATATAACAATCATCTATCAATCATCTATCTATTAATCATCTATCTATCTATCTATCTATCTATCTATCTATCTATCTATTGATCTATCTATGATCTATCTATCTATCTATCTATCTATCTATCTATCTATCTATCTATCATCTATGAATTTAAATTTCCTCTTGGACACTATTCCTGGGTGAGTAAGAAATTTGCACTTTTTCTTTCTTTAACATTGAGTGGATTAGTAACTTTTACTCACTGACTTGTAAACTATAGTGATATTATTCCACCTGTTTTATTTATTTTTTATTTTATTTTTCTATTAAAAAATAGTCATAATTTAATAATTTTGAAAACCATGTTAAGAATCATTACCTTTGTTATCTCAGTAAAAATCAATGTACCCTTGACATAAGGAGCTATTACCAGAAGTTATGCAGGAGAACATTATTAATGACATCATAAGATGACAGAGGTCAGTGTGTCAATCTGTCTCTTCTGCCCATGGTGTCGGTGAGAAATTCTTTAGTTCAGGTAATACTGCTGGACTAAGCAAAGAACAGTCTGAACCCATTACTAATGAGACAAGACTCCTGGCTCCTAAGCGAGCTATCAGCATGCATTACTGCCGCTAGGTAGACATGTCATTCTCTGGAGAGTTAAGCTTTATCAATGAAAGAAGCTACAGCTACCAATTGCAGTCCTAAAAAACAACAGCAGACAAAACTGCTCTGATTCTAATCAGATGTGTTATTATATTACCAACAGATTAAATACTGTTAATTAAACTATACACTCTTATTTCAAGTAATTCACAGCCAGTATATATAGGTGCAAAAAAGCTTTATGTCTCAGTGCTTAGTGGGCTCGATTCACAGACGCTTATGAAGCTGTGAAAGCGAGATCATGTTTCATGCGTTCATTGAGCCTCACTTTACCTATCTTTTCCAGCGTTTCATTAGTGGGCATACCAGCCATTAACATGTGTAGTTGTATTAAGTGCCCAATATATGAAATCTCACACATCAAATGATAGCAACAAAGACAAAACAGTAATTACAGCTGCAACACCTGGGAAACACGTTTGTAGAACGGGTTCCGTAAATGTTCTAAATTCTAGTTGTTAAATATTTGCATGTCTGTTTTGTTATGGTAACGAAAGGTATCTGGGCAATCTAGTAGATATGAATAAAGGGCTGGGTGTGGGTATTCTGTAACATCTCAGGGCTTGGTCGGAATATTTTTTTTACCTCCACTCAGCATGTAGAATTTATAAAAGACTATATTGCCCTTGTCTCATTGTCGTGTCTCGCTATTTCAAAGCTGATGAGATTGTCTCCTTTTTAGTCCTCTAATTTCTACCTTTTATGATTTAGCTAGAGCATGCCGTTTTAAGACACTTTCCAAATCAAATTTTGTACAGTCTTTTTATATTCATACTTTGGGAACAAGATACTACTGAGGATGTGCACAAGCTCACAGGGTATATGTATACTAGTTTGTGATTGGATGATGTCTGTCACATGATACAAGGGGCGGAAAATGGGAGAATTAATTTGTCAGAAAAAAAATCTAATCTTATTTGAAATTCAGAGTATGTGCTATTGCATTGTATTTCTATTATGCACCTGTTAATAATGCAATTCTACTGCATTGAGTGGTCCTTTAACCATTTTTAACTTAGATATAGAGTGGGCTGTTTTACATAGGGAGTTTTTTTTGTTTTAAATAGTTTATTCTGTAACGTCTTTATGTGTTTTTTGATGTTAGTATTCCTGACAGTAGGGCTGGTTCTAAGCATTAAGAAGTAAACTGTTGTGAAATAGATGCAGCACTGTTCCTTATAATGCAACTGAACTCCCAATTCGCTGCTCTAAAAAGGACCAGTTGTTCTCACTTTGCAGTTTTCAATTTCCAAAGTTATGGCGAGTTTCCCCCCCCCCCCCCAGCAATAAACTAGACATTTCAAATTTGATTAATTTCAATTCAACTCAAAGGTGTTTAATGGGGTTAATGTCCGGGTTCTGTGCAGGCCGCTCTAGTTCCTCCACACCAGACTCATCAAACCATATCTTGATGGATCTCACTTTGTGCACAGCGGCACAGTCATGGTGGAACAGGAAAGGGCCTTCCCCAAACTGTTGTCACAAAGTATAAAGCACTCAATTGGCTAAAATGTCTTTGTATCCTATAGAATTAAGATGATCTTTCACTGGAAATAAGGGGCCTAGCCCAAATACTGAAGAATAACTCCAGACCATTATCCCTCCTACACCAAACTTTACAGTAAGTACTATGCCTTCAGTTAGATAGTGTTCTCCTGGCATCCGCCACACCTAAATTCAACCATCAAACTGCTAGATATTGAAGCGTGTTTATTAATCCAGAGAACACATTTCCACTGCTCCAGGGTCCATTGGCAGTGTGGTTTACACCCCTCCAGCTGATGTTTGGCACTACGCATGTTTATGTGAGGCTTGGTCATGGAAATCCATTTCATGAAGCTCCCGACGCACAGTTGTGGTACTGACGTTGCTTCCAGAGGCAGTTTGGATATCTGTAGTGAGTGAAAGATGATAGGTTATTTTACACGCAATGAGCTTCAGCATTTGTTGACCCTGCTCTGTGAGTTTGTGTGGTCTACAACTTAGTTTTTGGCTGTTGTTACTTCTAGATGCTTCTAGTTCACAATAATAGGATTTACAGTTGACTGGGGCAGATATAGTAGGGCCGAAATTTCACGAATTGAACTTTGGCAAAGGTGGAATCCTGTGACAGTGCCATGTTTAAAGTCACTAAGCTTTTCATTATGACCCATTTACTGCTAATGTTAGTCTAAGGAGATTTCATGGCTATGTTCTGGATTTTACACCTTTTAGCAATGGATTTGGCTGAAACTCCTCAACTCAATAATTATTAGGGGTTTCCACATACTTTTGGCCATATTGTTTATACAAAATGTTTTCTTTTAGATGCAACAAAGAAAATAATGACTTTAATATTCCTTTAAATGATACGCTACATTGTTAGTGACATCTAGAAACATTTTAAGATTTCTATTTTGCCATTTTAGAAAGAGAATATGACAATACACCCACTTAGATTGTTTGTGAATAAAGAAATAACCTTAGTGCTCATTTTTCTGATTCCCATTATGGCGCTAATTCACAAGAATTTTGAGAGCTACCTCTTAGATCAGTGTTTCCGAACCGTGGTCCTCAAGTACCCCCAACAGTCCTGGTTTTCATTAAAGCTGAACTGAAGCACAGGTGAAATAATCAGATGGATGAGAGCAGGTTGGTTACTGATCAGTTGATTACTTCACCTTTGCACTGGTTCAGCTATAATGAAAACCAGGCCTGTTGGGGGTACTTGAGGACTGCGGTTGGGAAACACTGTCTTAGATCACTGATTTAACTCCACAGGATGAACTAGCTTTTCAGGACATTTTCTTAAGGGACAGTTTACTTGAAAATGTTTATTGTTTAAAAAGATAGATAACACCTTTACTACCCTTCCAGCCTTGCACAACCAACATTGTTATATTTATATACTTTATAACTTCTAAACCTTTAAATGTCTGCCTGTTTTTAACCCCAGCAGACTGCCTCTTGTCTCAATGCATTTTATTAGCTTTCCCCAGCCAGACATTGCTAGCTCATGTGTGCCATATAGATAACATTGTGCTCACTCCTGTGGAGTTATGCAAGAGACAGCAGTAATTGTCTAAAATGCAAGCTTGCAAAAGTCACAGAGATAAGGGGGCAGTCTTCAGAGGGTTAGGTACAAAGTAATCACAGAGGTAAAAAGTATATTTATATAACAATGTTGGTTATGCACAACTGGGAAATGGGTAACAAAGGGATTATCTATCTTTTTAAAGAATAACAATTTTGAAGTAGACTGTCCCTTTAAAGGCTATTTGAAATCAGAATGAATCTATACAAATAACATTGCTTTTTGAAGGTCCTTAAAGGGACACTGAACCCAATTTTTTTCATTTGTGATTCAGATAGAGCATGACATTTTAAGCAACTTTGTAATTTACTCCTATTATCAAATGTTCCTTATTCTCTTGGTATCTTTATTTGAAATGCAAGAATGTAAGTTTAGATGCCGGCCCATTTTTGGAAACAACCTAGGTTGTCCTTGCTGATTGGTGGATAAATTCATCCACCAATCAAAAACTGCTGTTCAGAGTGCTGAATCAAGAAAAAAGCTTAGATGCCTTCTTTTTTATATAAAGATAGCAAGAGAACGAAGAAACATTGATAATAGGAGTAAATTAGAAAGTTGCTTAAAATTGCGTGCTCTATCTGAATCACGAAATAAAATTTTTAAGTTCAGTGTCCCTTTAACTGGTGCTAAATCTGCAATAAAAAAGAAAAAAATGCTGCTGTGTTAAATTTTTTGACACTTTCCTCTTTTATTGGACACACATTTTTTGCGCTATTAAGGAAAGCAGTGAGCTCTAATTGAACTCACCATAAACCTAAACTAATACATGCCTAATGCATTGTGTCTTCCCAGCCTTTCATCTTCAGAGTGTGTCACGAGTCATTGAACTTGATAAAGCGTTTGAAGGGTGAGAAACCGTAAATCCTGAGCTGCAAACTCAGCCGAAATAAATAATCTATTTTGTGTGACACTTGTACTAACAATTGGTATCCTTCGCTAAACACATAGTTCATATTCAATACACCATGGAAAAGGTATTTGCAGCAAAATGAGACACAATCCAAAAAAAATAGATATATTAGAAGCTGTTGAGAAAAAAAAAATACTTTAGGTACTTTTCTTGGTGATTATTGACCATAAAAATTGTGTGTGTGTGTGTGGGGGGGGTGATATTAAAGGTTGAAAAAAATCTACATATCTTAGGTGGTACTAGTAGGGGGGTCTTCATTTTCTACGGTTTCTGCTTTTGTTATTTTTAAAGCCCATTTTATGCCCCATTTACCATATCTAATTTTTTCGGGGAAAACGTTAAAAATGGACTACCTAGTAAATTCATGTTTTTGACAGCAATTAGAATTGGGGTGCTACAATAAGGATATCTGGTGATTAGCACCCCCATAACATCTGGCCCATTTTAATATGCTTTTAAGCATGGGTGTGTGTCATACTTTACTGCCAGATAATGAAATTCCTAATGTTGAAGGGACATTCAAGTATTTTACTAGAGGAGCGTCCATTCTATTGGGGGAAGGGGGTACTCAGAGGAGAAAAACCACTCAATCATTTCTCAAATATTCAGATCTGCTTGATAAAACATTTATCCCCCATGCAACGTTTGCGCAGTTGTTGCAGTTTGTAAAAATGTCAAGTGAAAATGCTGACACTATGAACAGTGCTACATATGTTTTCCTTACAGCAGCAGGGCATATTTGCTGTGATCTTGTCATCAGAATGTCAGCATGAAACTGTTAAAGGGATAGTGAACCCAAATTTTTTCTTTCGTGATTCAGATAGAGCATCCAATTTTAAACAACTTTCTAATTTACAACTATTATCAATTTTTCTTCGTTCTCTTGCTTTCTTTACTTGAAAAAGAAGGCATCTAAGCTATTTTTTGGTTCAGAACCATGGAAAGCACTTGATTATTGGTAGGTGAATTTACCCACTAATCAGCAGTGTGTTCACCAAAAATGGGCCGGCATCTAAACTTACATTCTTGCATTTCAAATAAAGATACCAAGAGAATGAAAATAATTTGATAATAGGAGTAAATTAGAAAGTTGCTTAAAATGGCATGCTCTATCTGAATCACAATAGAAAAAAAATTGGGTTCAGTGTCCCTTTAAAGGGAGACAAAGTATTATTTTTTTAATTATGCATAGTAAAACCATTTAAAGGGACATAAAATCCCAAATTTTTCTTTCATGGTTCAGATAGAGCACTGGTTTACAAACCTGTCCTCAGGCCTCCCTAACAGGCCAGATTTTTAGGATACCTGAACTAGAGCACAGGTGAAATAATCAAATGATTTGTTATTTTACCTGCTCTCACCCAATTTTCAACAACTTTCCAATTTACTTCTATTATCTAATTTACTTCATCTTCTTGGTATCCTTTGTCAAAGAACCAGCATTTCACTACTGGTAGCTAGCTGAATGCATTGAGTAAGCCAATAACATGAGGCATATATGTGCAGCCACCAATCATAAGCTAGCTCCCAGTAGTGTATTGCTGCTCCTTAGCCTATCTCCCAACATTTATGGTTAGGTATTAGGGACTCGGGAGGTTGAGGGGTGCAATCACTGTTTTGTGGATTGGGCTCTGTCAGAAGGGGTGGGGGCCACAGGTAAATACTCAGTGGGATTATGGGTATATCTGGCGAGCGTTATGTCTGGTGGTTTGTGGCTGTATCTGGGTGGAGTGTGGGCAGGTCTAAGGGAAATTATACAATAGGGATAAATGTCTGTCTCAGAGGGACAACAGGAGGACAGAGCTCAGAATTAGGGATTGTCCCTCTCGCATAGGTACAGTTGGGAGGTCGGCATGCATACTTCACTAAACATAACCGGAGCTGAGCGATACATTTCAAAGTGACATTGTTGACTATGGGGCCTAGTTATCAACGTGTCTACTTTACCTGCCTTCGCCGGCCCAATACGCCCGCCTAAGCTCGCCTACCATCACCGCTGCGGACCTGAAAAATTTCGCCTTAGTTATCAAAAAAATCTGTCAAAAAGCCGCGCACCAAGTACGGGGCAATGAGCAGCGGACTGTGAGAGTTATCACTCATCCGATCTCGCTGCTCTTCGGCTTTTTGACAGCTTTATTGCTAGCCTGTCACTAAGCACCCACACTAACTACAATGTTCTACCCCCTATAACGGCGCCCCCCCGGAGCCCCCCAGAGCCCCCCGCAACTAAATAAAGTTATTAACCCCTAAACCGCCACTCCTAGACCCCGCCGCAACTCTTATAAATGTATTAACCCCTAAACCGCCTCTCGTGGACACCGCCGCCACCTACATTATACCTAGTAACCCCTATCCTGCCCCCCCTATACCGCCGCCACCTATAATAAAGTTATTAACCCCTATCCTGCGGATCCCGGACCTCGCCGCAACTAAATAAATAGTTTAACCCCTAAACCACCGCTCCCGGACCCCGCCGCAACCTATATTAAACTTATTAACCCCTAATCTGTCCCACCTACACCGTCGCCACCTATAATAAATTTATTAACCCCTATCCTGCCCCCCCCACCGCCGCCACTGTAATAAAATTATTAACCCCTAAACCTAAGTCTAACACTAACCCTAACACCCCCCTAACTTAAATATTAATTAAATAAATCTAAATAATATTTCTCTTATTAACTAAATTAATCCTATTTAAAAATAAATATTTACCTTTAAAATAAACCCTAAGATAGCTACAATATAAATAATAATTATATTGTAGCTATCTTAGGATTTATTTTTATTTTACAGGCAACTTTCAATTTATTTTAACTAGGTACAATAGCTATTAAATAGTTATTAACTATTTAATAGCTACCTAGCTAAAATAAAGAGAAATTAACCTGCAAAATAAAAACTAACCTAAGTTACAATTACACCTAACACTACACTATACTTTAATAAATTATTCCTATTTAAAACTAAATACTTACCTGTAAAATAAACCCTAAGATAGCTACAATGTAATTAATAATTACATTGTAGCTATTTTAGGATTTATATTTATTTTACAGGCAACTTTGTATTTATTTTAGCTAGTTAGAATAGTTATTAAATAGTTATTAACTATTTAATAACTACCTAGCTAAAAGAAATACAAAATTACCTGTAAAATAAATCCTAACCTAAGTTACAATTAAACCTAACACTACACTATCATTAAATTAATTAAATAAATTACCTACAAATAACTACAATTAAATTCAATTAAATAAACTAACTAAAGTACAAAAAATAAAAAAAGCTAAGTTACAAAAAATAAAAAAAATAAGTTACAAACATTTTAAAAATATTACAACAATTTTAAGCTACTTACACCTAATCTAAGCCCCTAATAAAATAACAAAGCCCCCCAAAATAAAAAAAATCCCTTCCCTATTCTACATTAAAAAGTTACCAGCTCTATTACCTTACCAGCCCTTAAAAGGGCCTTTTGCGGGGCATGTCCCAAAGAATTCAGCTCTTTTGCCTGTAAAATAAAAATACAAGCCCCCCGAACATTAAAACCCACCACCCACAAACCCCTAATCTAACCCAAACCCCCCTTAAATAAACCTAACACTACCCCCCTGAAGATCATCCTACCTTGAGCCGTCTTCAACCAACCGACCACCGATGGAACCGAAGAAGAGATCCGGAGCGGCAGAAGTCATCATCCAAGGGGCGCTGAAGAAGTCTTCCATCCGATTGAAGTCTTCATCCAGGCGGCGTCTTCAATCTTCATCCATCCGGAGTGGAGCCATCTTCAGACGAGCCGACGCGGAGCCATCCTCTTCTTCCTGACGACTAACGACGAATGAAGGTTCCTTTGAGGGACGTCATCCAAGATGGCGTCCCTTCAATTCCGATTGGCTGATAGGATTCTAGAATTAAGGTAGGAGAAAAATCTGATTGGCTGATTGAATCAGCCAATCAGATTGAAGTTCAATCCGATTGGCTGATCCAATCAGCCAATCAGATTGAGCTTGCATTCTATTGGCTGTTCCGATCAGCCAATAGAATGCAAGCTCAATCTGATTGGCTGATTGGATAAGCCAATCGGATTGAACTTCAATCTGATTGGCTGATTTAATCAGCCAATCAGATTTTTCCTACCTTAATTCCGATTGGCTGATAGAATCCTATCAGCCAATCGGAATTGAAGGGACGCCATCTTGGATGACGTCCCTTAAAGGAACCTTCATTCGTTGTTAGTTGTCGGGAAGAAGAGGATGGCTCCGCGTCGACTTGTCTGAAGATGGCTCCGCTCTGCTCCGGATGGATGAAGATTGAAGATGCCGCCTGGATGAAGACTTCAATCGGATGGAAGACTTCTTCAGCGCCCCTTGGATTATGACTTCTGCCGCTCCGGATCTCCTCTTCGGTTCCATCGGTGGTCGGCTGGCTGAAGACGGCTCAAGGTAGGATGATCTTCAGGGGGGTAGTGTTAGGTTTATTTAAGGGGAGTTTGGGTTAGATTAGGGGTATGTGGGTGGTGGGTTTTAATGTTCGGGGGGGTTGTATTTTTATTTTACAGGCAAAAGAGCTGTTTTCTTTGGGTCATGCCCCGCAAAAGGCCCTTTTAAGGGCTGGTAAGGTAATAGAGTTGGTAACTTTTTAATGTAGAATAGGGTAGGGATTTTTTTTTATTTTGGGGGGCTTTGTTATTTCATTAGGGGCTTAGATTAGGTGTAAGTAGCTTAAAATTGTTGTAATATTTTTAAAATGTTTGTAACTTATTTTTTTTATTTTTTGTAACTTAGCTTTTTTATTTTTTGTACTTTAGTTAGTTTATTTAATTGAATTTAATTGTAGTTATTTGTAGGTAATTTATTTAATTAATATAATGATAGTGTAGTGTTAGGTTTAATTGTAACTTAGGTTAGGATTTATTTTACAGGTAATTTTGTATTTCTTTTAGCTAGGTAGTTATTAAATAGTTAATAACTATTTAATAACTATTTTAACTAGCTAAAATAAATACAAAGCTACCTGTAAAATAAATATAAATCCTAACATAGCTACAATGTAATTATGATAACATTGTAGCTATCTTAGGGTTTATTTTACAGGTAAGTATTTAGTTTTAAATAGGAATAATTTATTAAAGTATAGTGTAGTGTTAGGTGTAATTGTAACTTAGGTTAGTTTTTATTTTACAGGTTAATTTCTCTTTATTTTAGCTAGGTAGCTATTAAATAGTTAATAACTATTTAATAGCTATTGTACCTAGTTAAAATAAATTGAAAGATGCCTGTAAAATAAAAATAAATCCTAAGATAGCTACAATATAATTATTATTTATATTGTAGCTATATTAGGGTTTATTTTAAAGGTAAGTATTTATTTTTAAATAGGATTAATTTAGTTAATAAGAGAAATATTATTTAGATTTATTTAATTAATATTTAAGTTAGGGGGGTGTTAGGGTTAGTGTTAGACTTAGGTTTAGGGGTTAATAATTCTATTACAGTGGCAGCGATGTAGGGGGGGGCAGGATAGGGGTTAATAAATTTATTATAGGTGGTGACGGTGTAGGGGGGGGCAGGATAGGGGTTAATAACTTTATTATAGGTGGCAACGGTGTAGGGGGGCAGGATAGGGGTTAATAAATTTATTATAGTGGCGGCAGTGTAGGGGGGGCAGGATAGGGGTTAATAGGTATAATGTAGGTGGCGGCGGGGTCCGGGAGCGGCGGTTTAGGGGTTAATACATATATTATAGTTGCGGCGGGGACCGGGAGCGGCGGTTTAGGGGTTAACATATTTATTATAGTGGCGGTGGGCTCCGGGAGCGGCGGATTAGGGGGTAATACATTTATTTAGTTGCGGCGGTGTAGGGGGGACAGATTAGGGGTGTTTAGACTCGGGGTACATGTTAGGGTGTTAGGTGCAGACATCTCCCATAGGAATCAATGGGATATCTGGCAGCAGCGAACATGAACTTTCGCTATGCTCAGACTCCCATTGATTCCTATGGGATCCGCCGCCTCCAGGGCGGCGGTTTGAAAACCAGGTACGCTGGGCCGGAAAAGTGCCGAGCGTACCTGCTAGTTTTTTGATAACTAGCAAAAGTAGTCAGATAGTGCCGCACTTGTGTGCGGAACATCTGTAGTGACGTAAGCATCGATCTGTGTCGGACGGCGGATCGAAGCTTACGTCACAAAATTCTACTTTTGCAGGTGTCTAGGGCTTGATAACTAAGGCGAATCAGCCTCGCCACAAATACGCTGCGGAATTCCAGCGTATTTGAGGTTGACGGCTTGATAACTAGGGGCCTATGAATTGCACATGTAAAGTACCTGTGTGTGCTCCTGAATATTCTACCTAAATATAAAGGCATACACCTTTTGGATATCAGTAGTGTGAAAATTATGAATTGTTAATTCAGAGTAACTTTTTAAAATTACAAGTAAATGGCTATACTATACAGACTTTAAAAAAATACTTCCATATCCCTTCAACACTTGTGCCTAAAATAACAGCGATTATGGAGCATTGTGCTATTTTGTATGCTCTTTTTTTTTTACTGTTGACATTGTAAGAGGAAACTGTCAGGAATTACTGCTCAATGTCTGCATCAGCAATAGTAGTAATTTACTTTACACTTATTTATGTTGATTTAATTTTTTTTATACTTTTAAGGGATACAAATTAAGATGTTGATAATTTAAATATAATTTCGTTTAATGTATGTAATAATGTCTAGAACACTATTCTAGAACTTTTACTTTTTTTATTGATGTTTTTCTTCTGAACATATTGTAAACACATTAGCATTTGTTAACATATAACACTAACATCTGCGAGTGGGGTAGCCCAGGTGCGATAAATGCCTCACATAAAAGACTTTGGGCTAAATAACAAGTAGAGCACTAAATTATCGAGAGCCCGTTTGCGGCGGAGCGATAATTAACCAGCCATTACAAGATCTGATCTCTGGTTAATTTTCTCAAAGTGCCCCAAATGCCCTCAAAATAGAGGGCATTTTATTTTTTTATTAAAAAAAATACTTTTTAAAAAATAAATAAAAAACAACTGCACTAGACAGTTTTGTGGCTTTAAAGTTGGTGGGAGTGGGGTGTTAGGAAAAAAAACGGCACTGAAAAGTGCCTTTACTTTGCGGTCTGTGTGGTCTCAGTAAATATATATGTATATGCTTATATACATATATATTTATGCATTAATATGTGTATATAAATATCAGCATATACATATATATTTACGCATTAATATGTGTATATAAATATCAGCATATACATATATATTTACGCATTAATATGTGTATATAAATATCAGCATATACATATATAGTTATGCATTAATATGTATATATAAATATCAGCATATACATATATATATTTATGCATTAATATGTATTTATAAATATCAGCATATACATATATATTTATGCATTAATATGTGTATATATATATCAGCATATACATATATATTTCTGCATTCATATGTGTATATAAATATCAGCATATACATATATATTTATGCATTAATCTGTGTATATATATATCAGCATATACATATATATTTATGCATTCATATGTGTACATAAATATCAGCATATACATATATATCTATGCATTAATATGTGTATACATATATCAGCATATACATATATATTTCTGCATTCATATGTGTATATAAATATCAGCATATACATATATATTTCTGCATTCATATGTGTATATAAATATCAGCATATACATATATATGTATGCATTCATATGTGTATATATATATATCAGCATATACATATATATTTATGCATTCATATGTGTATATAAATAACAGCATATACATATATATATATATATATGCATTAATATGTGTATATAAATATCAGCATATACATATATATTTATGCATTCATATGTGTATATAAATAACAGCATATACATATATATTTATGCATTAATATGTGTATATAAATATCAGCATATACATATATATTTTTGCATTAATATGTGTATATATATATATCAGCATATACATATATATTTTATGCATTAATGTGTATAAAAATATCAGCATATACATATATATTTTTAAATGCTGCAATTGCTGCGCTTCTTACCCCCTTTAGTTCTGATGCTGTGTCCGACGGCATAAGAACGAAGCTCCCATTGGAGCCTATGGAAGCGCGCTTTTGTGAGCACAATACTTCCAGCAATGCGAACTCGAGCTCGTGTTCGCATTGCTGTTAACTTGTAATACCAGCACACATTAGCGTACGCTGGTATTACCAAGTGAATTGCTAATATTGCGGTCTTGAAAGCGATATTTAACGCTCCACTTAACCCTTTGATGGGGGTGTGTAATAAAATTAATGTTGGATATTCCTCCAGCACTGTCAAGAGTGCCCAAGTAGTGTAGTAAGGTTTCCATAGATCTACCCACTCTGCTTTATTCAATGTAAATTGCACACAATATAAAAACATGATATTATTCAATGTTATCTGTAAACTGTAGTTCACAAATTAAATATATTGTAAGGGCTCTAGGGAACATGGCCCTGGAATCTTTTTTACCCCCCTTTCTTGCCTTTATCCCCTTGTAAAGCATTAAGGAAACTGTATTAAATGGAAACTGAACCCAAATGTTTTCTTTCATGATTCAGATAGAGCATGCAATTTTAAGCAACTTTCTAATTTACTACTATTATCAAATTTTCTTCATTCTCTTGGTATCTTTATTTGAAAAGCAAGAATGTAAGTTTAGATGGTGGCCCATTTTTGGTGATCAACCTGGGTTGTTTTTGCTGATTGGTGGACAAATTCACCCACCAATAAACAAGTGCTGTCCAGGGTCCTAAACCAAAAATTGTCTGCCTCCTTAACTTAGATGCCTTATTTTTCAAATAATGATAGCAAGAGAACGAAGAAAAATTGATAATAGGAGTAAATTAGAAATCTGAATCACGAAAGAAAAGAATTGGGTTCAGTGTCCCTTTAAAGATAATAATAATATATTTTATTAGTCTTATATTCTACTGTAAAGTGGAGGAGACTCAGATGCAAATGAATATATAAATAAGACCAACACAAAGCATTGGAATGTAAAACAAATAATTGAAAATTCAATACAATATTAAAAAAAGATAAAAAGGTAAAAAGTGAAATGTGCATAAATGCATTTCAATTTGAAAAAAAGAAGTATTTTTGCAATAAACCTCCATTCGCAAAAATGCTTCTTGTAAAAGTTATTATTGTTTTTAATTGTTGTTCTTCTCATAGGATACGGCGCATACGCACGTATCCTATGAGGATCGTGCACCAGTATTCGAGCTCAGAGAGCTGACAACGTTGTTTATTGCATCTGTGAAGATGTAATTTGTGTCATAAAAGCCACCACTGACTCTCGGAGAAGGAGAAGTGTTTGAATACTGGTGCACGTGCCCTCACAGGATATGTGTGTATGCTGAGCAAAAACATGAATAACTTTTACTATAAGCATTTTTCTAATGGAAATATATTGTAAAATGCTTTATATTTCACATTGAAATGCACCCATGCTCACTTCAATTCCGACCTTTCTATCCCTTTAAATGGGGACCCTTTCACTGCCCCTCCACTGTAGAGTACTGTTCTTTACATGGATATGACAGCTAGCAAGTATGCCCTCCCTTACATCTCTCCTTGTCCTGCTTAGAGCCTTGAAGGATAAAAAAAATACTAATTTGCAAATTCAGGGCAATGCCTTTGAGATTTGGGGGTGCTACAGTAATAAATGGGGTCTTTGCATGGTCCTCCACTGTAGAGTATTAAACTTTATACATGGAGGTGATACACTTTCCGCTCTAGCCAGCTGTGTTCCATCTTACTGCAGTAGGGAGTGCTGCCTGCAAAGAAAATAAATAAGCAAAATGATCTCCCAGTAAGCTTGGACAAGCTGCTTCTCGGATCCCACTGACTCTTTGGCTTCATTCCCCCTTCCACCATGGCAAGCTCTGTTAAGCAAAGCACATCTGTGATAAATTAACCCACAGAGCAAAATATCAGACAAAAGAAAACACCCAGAGACAAGACTGTAATTGTATCTGCAGAAATAGTCACACCCCATCCTGTAATCTTGCAACACATAACAAAGCAGGTCAAAAAAAGAAGAAAGAAATAGAGAAAAATATCATTCCAGGACTGAACTGTTCCCAGAGGTTTCTTATGAACCCCCCCCCCACCCAACAATTAACCCCTCCCCTGCCTTCTGCTGACTTTTGCAGGTAGGTGCTGGGGTGACAGAATTCCTTGGATTACACAGTGTTAGGTTGACAGGTGCCCAATAAACCGTTTGGTGAACCATATGCTAGATGTGTATACATAAGGTAGGTAAAAGGTTAGAGGTTCCCATTTAATAATTTGTGCGCACACCCTTTTACCCTTTCAAAGTCTTAAAATATAAATATAATTTTGCCTTTAGGGATCGTGAGAACTAGTTCTAAATCAATGTTGGAGAAGAAACAGATGGTGGCCTCTTAAGTGGCTGATATTCTAGACATAGAATCATAGATTTTGATGGCAGATGTAAACCAATACGTCCATTTAGTCTGTAAATTTGCCTGTATAGGCTTAAAGGGACAGTATACACAAATTCACATTTAAAGGGACACTAAACACTAAATAATTGCTAGATAGAATGATGCATTTAAAGAAAAGATTAGTCCATGACTAATATGTAGATGTATTTTTTAAAGTTTCATTAGTTGTTTAAAAAGTGACAAAATAAGTGTAAAGTTTTAGTGTCTATAAAACACTGGGAGCTGCCATGTTGTAACTTGTGTTACCTTCTCTGCTGTGGCCAATTCGGGACAGTTATAATAGATCACTAGAGTGTGCAGCCAATGGCTGTGCTGGATTTAACAGTGTTCTGCACTTCCATTTCTAACAGGAACTGAAAAGCTCACAATTTCAGAGTGGAATTACAGGCAAAGAGGACAAAATAAATAATGAAAGTATATTGCAGAGTTGTTGTATATATACAATTTATCATTTTATATTACCATCTCAAAGTGTTTAATGTCCCTTTAACTGCATGTAATAGACACTACTATAATGAATAATATGCACAGATACTAATCTAAAAATCCAGTATAAAACCTTTTAAAAACTTACTTAGAAGCTCCCAGTTTAACTCTATTGAAAAGGATAGCTGGAACACCCACTGCAAGTGGTTCTATAGCAAAAAAGAGCAGACACCCCCCTCCCCCTTCCTCTTTACACAAACAGGAGCAAGCTGGAGTAGGTATACATCAGTTTACATCTAAAACTTTGGGGCTTGGTAAGGAGTCTGAAAATCAGGGCAATGTTTTTAAAAATAAGCAGAACTATACATTTAAAAAAAAAAAAAAAAGCTGTATAGGCTATAAAAATAGATCATCTACAAAACATTTATGCAAAGAAAAATCTAGTGTATAATGTCTCTTTAAAAAGACAGTAAACACCTTATAATTACAATACATACCTTTTGTATTGCTATAGAATAACATATCAGCCAAGTTTAGCTTTAGTCTGCAGACAACAAGGCTAGCCACGGTCATAATGTTATTATAAAGTAAGTTGTTTTCCAGTTGCTATCTTAAAAAGCCAATCGGGAAGATATGTAGAAGGGTTAGCCTTGATAAGTCAACAGGGTGCATTCCAAGTTCTTAGAATTAGAAATTGCTCAATTTTCAGAGCTAAATTACACGCAAAGGGAGCAAAATAAAGAGTGAAACTATATTGCAAAGTTGTTTCATTACATATAACTAAACATTTTTATACAAAATCACAAGGTGTTTATTGTCCCCTTAAAGGTATGTTCTAATGCAAATCAACACGTTAGAGCATGTCATTTTTGCATTATTTACTATCTAATTATGAGGTTAATAACAATCCATTGATAATTAATGGCACGTTAACGGCTGCTGATTATCTATTTCCAACGTCTATGTGATCAGCCATTTTTATAGTTTATCATTGCCACTGTTTTTGTTATTGATTTTGTAAAAATGGCCCATATGACAGTATCGATGCATTTACATGGCCATTTTTCACTTAGCAAATTCCACAGTGAAAAGAACTTGATAAACGCAGGAAAACACTTTGACAAGTACCCCAAATAGTTTTCAAATGCAAATATGGGTTTGTGCATTAGAAACAAAGACGAAAACGGGTAGTAAAATAAAACTTAACTTTTATGCAGTTCCATGTACAGCATAAAACGTTATAAAATCACATGCGTGGTGTCTGCATTTTGTATATGAGAAAAACTAAAATTACCTGCTGCCATATTGGAAGCAATGCCCCCAAACAGATGCTATCTTCTCAATCATAGTTAAAATTATTGTAAAGTTTATGTAGATCCTCATTAGTTTTTTATGTATAGGTTTATTTATGAAATATTATTGGAGATGTGCAAAAAACTTTTATTGATTATAATGTTAAAATTTTATTATCTGCTGTCTGCAACGTCTTTTTTTTTTGTGATGAGCCGTATGGCTAGAAAACCGATTGGATAAGAAGTAAAAATGTCACCTGAAGAAAAAAAAAAGTGGTTTTTAGAGGACGGCCGGAAGGGGGATAATAAAACTTATACATCGTAATAAATCAAAAAGGTTTTTATGCATCTCCAATAACATTTCATAAATGAAACTATATATAAAAAACTACTGAGATTCAGGATCTACTCTTAACATACATAAAATGTACCATCACCATAGAAATTTAATATCAAGCAGTTTTACACTAACAAAAATTAGTGCCAGATATACTGATAATGCCTCTGTTAGAATCCCTTAGAGAGACACATATCTATATGGTTGAGGAGCATGTTAAATATCCACCCATGTCACCTTTTTGCATCACAAAATACTATTAAAACCTTTTAAAAACTTACTTAGAAGCTCCCAGTTTAGCACTGTTGATGACGTTAGGCTGGGACACCCACTGAAAGAGGTTGGAAAAGCAGGAAGTGCAGATCCCCCCTCATAGAAAGACCCATTACACAATCAGGAGTCTGTAGACATCAGTATACATATAAAACTTTGGGGCTTGGTTACGGGCTGAATTACCCTGGATGAGAGCATGTAAAATAACAATGTTTACTAATTAAATTATTATTTTACCTGTGGTCCAGTTCAGATATCCTCAAAATCTGGCCTGTTAGGGAGGCCTGAGGTCTAAATATTAAAACCCTGAAATTGCCTTTTTTTTTTAAATAGCTGAATGCCCTTTTAAGGGCAGTGACAAAGAGCTGAATGCCCTTATTTTAAGGGCAATGCCCATTCAAATGCCCCTTTAGGGGCAATGGGTAGTTTAGGTTTATTAGTGTTAGGTTTTTTATTTTGGGGGGTTTGGTGGGTGGGGGGTTTTACTGTTAGGGGGGACTTTGTTTATTTTTAATGTAAAATAACTGATTTCTTTAGGGCAATGCCCTACAAAAAGCCATTTTAAGGGCTATTGGTAGTTTATTCTTAGATTAGGGGGTGTTTTTATTTTCGGGGGGCTTTTTTATTTTCATAGGTTTAATTTTTTTATTTTGGATAGTGTTGTTTATTATTTTTTGTAATGTTAGCCTTTTTTATTTTCTGTAATTTTAGATTAATATAATGTAATTTTTTTTTATTTTTTTTATTTTAATTGTAATGAAGTATTTTTTAAAATGTAATTAAGGGCTTAATTTAGGGGGTGTTAGGTTAGGGGGCTTAGTCATTAAATTATTTTTTAATAGGTAAATTAGGTTTAATGCGTTGTGAGGGGTTGGCGGATTGGAGTTAATAGATGTATTAGGTAGTTTGCGATGTTGTGGTCAGCGGATTTAGGGGTTAATAATTTTATTGGGTATTTTTCTTTTCTTAATACTTCATGCGGTCGGTTAGTTTATTTTATTCTTAATAGTTCGTACGGGCGGTTCATTTTTAAAAAAAATACTTATTGCGGGTGGTTAGTTTATTTTTTATTACTTATTACAGACGGTTAGGTTGTTTTTTTTTTTAATGCTCTGTTTGCCTTTACTGCATCCCGGTGGATTCCGAAATCGACCGTTTGTCTTCACCGCATCCAGGTGAATTCTTTTGACTGCCTTGCGCTGCTAACATTCATTTGAGGATGCGTGCGCAACTGCCGACGGTGACAGACGCATTACAAACGCGATTATAGTATAGATGGTTTGACGGGACAGTGTACTGTAAAATTGTGTTTCCCTTAGTGTGTATCCGATGGCTTGTTATTCCGGTTTTAGATAAGAAAATGTATTGGAAATTATTTGGGTTCATTTTTGTATATGAAATAGCTGGTTTTGTTCTTTGAAACCACAACCCGTTAAAAAGGGTGGAACTTGGAGAGAAATTAGATCTCATTTTTTATCACTTTCAGTATACACTTTATACTATCTCTGTCTGTAAAGGCCAACACTTAGAGGGAACAATGGGAAAATAAGATGTTGTTACCCCACTGGAGGGTAATTTCTTCTGCTGACTTTTTTTACACACCTTTTTTATAGCCTTTACTTCAAGGGACATGAAACCCGCATTTTTTCTTTCATGATTTAGAAAGAGAATATAATTTTAAACATCTTTCTAATTTACTTCTATTATCTAATTTGTTTTATTCTCTTAATATTCTTTGCTGAAAAGCATATCTAGATATGCTCAGTAGCTGCTGATTGGTTGCTACACATAGAAACCTTGTGTGATTGGCTCACCCATGTGCATTGCTTTTTCTTCAACTAAGGATATCTAAAAAATGAAGCAAAATAAATAATAGAAGTAAATCCTAATGTTTAAATTTGTATTCTCTATCTGAATCATGAAAGAAAGACTTTGGGTTTAGTGGCCCTTTCAAGGGACATAAAACAAGTTGGGATAGAGACAAAATATAATAGTATGTACTTTAATTACTTTACCTGCAGTGCCTCGTCATTAACCCTTTCTTTTAAGTTTTCGAATTGTAAAGCTCTAACTCCCCCCACACATTTCCTTCTATGGCTGTATCTATATCTATTGTTGCTTTGGTAGAATACAAAAGTGCACAGGGATTATCTGCTGGAGCATGCCTAGAAGCTGTGAACTCAGTTGAAATACAATGCCTGTGTCTAAACACTGATAAAAGGGGTGGAGCAGACTGCTCCAGGCAGCATGGCTATTTAAGTATTTTTGGTTATTTTTGAAAATTATTTTAAAATTCTTGCCAGCAATTTTTAAACAATTTTTTTATGCAAACTATTTTTACTTAATTAGTCCTTTTAGGATATGCACAGATCTCAACATGTTTTATGTTTTATAGAAATGTTCAGTATAGATAGGGATATCATCAGCTATTTCAAATGCCAAAATAAGGGTAAAGGAACTATTTGTAAACAATTTATTACACTCAAGCAGGTAGAATGGATCATTGGGAACAAACTAAAGTGGAGACAAATTTGGGGAACTGTCCCTTTAAGCTTTCTGTGTACACAGTTTAAATGATACGGATTGAGTCTCACATAACTCACCAGTTGGTATAACAGTCCTAATTAGAGAGCATTACACAGAATATAGGACCTCTCAGTATGGTCAGTTGCGCATCAAGTAACCATTCTGTGTTTAATATTTTACTACTACTAATATCTTTCCATTTAAGGGACAGTCAAGTCCAAAAAAAACTTTCATGTTTCAAATAGGGCATGTAATTTTAAATAACTTTCCAATTTATTTTTATCACCAATTTTGCTTTGTTCTTTTGGTATTCTTAGTTGAAAGCTAAACCTAGGAACGCTCAAATGATAATTTCTAAGCCCTTGAAGGCCGCCTCTTATAACATATTTGTTTTTACTTGCTTTTCACAACAGGAGAGCTAGTTCATGTGAGCCATATAGATAACATTGTGATCTCGCCTGTGGCTTGTGGCAGACACTAATTGGCTAAAATGAAAGTCAATAGATAATAAATAAAATGTCATGTGATCAGGGGGCTGTCAGAAGATGCTTAGATACAAGGTAATCACAGAGGTAAAAAGTATATTTAATATAACAGCGCTGCTTATGCAAAACTGGGGAATTGGGTAATAAAGGGATTATCTATCTTTTTAAACAACACAAATTCTGGTGTTGACTGTCCCTTTAAGGACAATAAACATTAATGTTTGTAGGTGTAAACAAAGAAAACTTTGGGTCAAAATTATAATTTTGACATTGCTTATATAAAACAAATGAATGCAGTGTATATGATTGATAATCAATTTCACCAGTTAATTTCCAATTGTAACATCATATCAGTATCACGATTAAATGAATCAGTTTAATGGCACATGAACCAAAAGCCAGCACTAATGGTTGTTTGTCTGATGTACTCAATATTAGAAAATATATTTTAATGCTAGATAATGAACAAAGAGAGCGTCATTCTGCACCACAGGTCTCCTGAATGCTGCATTAGTAAGCATCCCAGTATCCCACATCTGGAGAGCTTTATTTATTGCTGAGCAGGTTAATAAAAAGCACTTAAAAAGCCACCTGCCACTGTGTGTCTCGCCCTCTTCCTGACTAAAAAAATGGTATTTTATATTACCCTCAGATCATTTCCAAGCTTCTTACCATAAAACCCTGAACACTACAGCTAAAGGTTGCGCATAGCAAGTGAAACATAGGCTGCAAATGTACGTCTAAACCACATGCTGAATGTAAACAAGTAAATACATGCTAATTACAGCTAATCTGTGCAAAACTCTGTTGTATCACTTGTATCTAATTTACAGATGGATCAAGGTCAATTTTAAAAAACAAAATCTTACTGTATGTTAAGCCAAGAATTCTTCCAATAATATTTTAAGTCTTTTGCTCAAAAAATACTTTGAAATTCCCTACTGTCATATCCAATCAGAGAAGTAACTTCAAGGGTCTCCGCTGCTACCAGGCCCATCCTTTTAGGAGGCCTTTTGATGCTCAAGCAGAATCAGATTTCAGAGCAACTTGTTTATTGGGCTATAGTTTTTCTAATCACCACTAGAGGTCACTAAATTTATGGTGACTCAAAAACAACCGGGAGTAAAGGGGTTAACTTTTCTCTGTGTGTTGATCATTTTGTTTTTCCAGATGAGTATTTCCCTGTGTCAGTTTTTAACAAACAGGGCCCTGCCCTGTTGTAAATAGTTTCTAAGTTTCACTTGAGCAAAATTAAAGGGACATAATACTCATATGCTAAATCACTTGAAACGGATGCATTATAACTGTAAAAAGCTGACAGGAAAATATCACCTGAGCATCTCTATGTAAAAAAAGGAAGATATTTTACCTCGCAATTTTCTCAGCTCAGCAGAGTAAGTTCTCTGTAAAAAGTTATTCTTCAGCTGCTGTCCAGCTACAGGTAAAAAAGAAAATAAAAAAAAATGAAGAAATTAACTGCAGCCAATCAGCATCAGCAGTGCTGAGGTCATGAACTCTTTTACTGTAATCTCATGAGATTTCACTTAACTCTCATGAGATTTCATAGTAAACTTCCTTAAACTGAATAGGGAAATAACATGAGAGTGCACAAAGCTCTGGAGTACATTCAGCAGAGGGGGCTGTTACTAGTGGTGTTCCTCAGGAGTCAATTCTGGGGCCTGTTTTGTTTATTATATTTATCTGTGATATAAGCAAAGGGCTACAGGGGAAAGTATGTCTGTTTACAAATGTTCCAGGGGGGTAGACCAAATGAGAAGTGATATACAACAATTGGAGGATTGGACACATGACTGGGATCTACAGTTTAACACTACAAAGTGCAAAATTATATGAATATACTATAAACTAGATACGAAATATTGGGCATATTTGTTGGATTTTTGGTTCCTATCTGCCGTCAAAATCTATCTTTCTATGTTTCAATTACCTTAAAGGGATATAAAACAAATCAAAGTAAACATAAAAAACAGACTCACTTGTTTATTTGCAAAATGAGCACTTAGGAATTCTTAGTGTAGCCCCTGCCTACAGCTAGATAAGTGAGCAGACATGCTGAGAACTTAAAGGGACAGTCAACACAAACATTGTTATTGTTTAAAAAGATAGATAATGCCTTTACTACCCATTCCCCAGCTTTGCACAACCAACCTTGTTATATTAATATACTTTATAACATTTAAACCTCTAAATTTCTGTCTGTTTCTAGGTCTCTAAAGACAGTCCCATGATCACATGCTTTTGCATTTGCTTTTCACATCAGGGGAAGCTAATTCATGTGAGCCATATAGATAACATTTTGTGCTGACGCCCGTGGATTCTAACAACACAGCACTAATTGGCTTTAATTCAAGTCAATAGATAAAGTCATGTGATCAGGGGGCCGTCAGAAGATGCTTAGAAACAAGGTAATCAAAGAGGTAAAAAGTGTATTAATATAACCATGTTTTCTGTGCAAAGTGGGTAATAAAGGGATTATTTACCTTTTTAAAACAATAAAAAAAATTGAATTGACTATCCCTTTAAGCTGCATTCTGTCTCTTCCAACGATGGGCAGAAACTGACTTCCTTTCTTTCTAGCGTTCACTGAATAGTAAACCAGCTCAAGTCACTCAAGAAGGTTTATGACCTCAAGCTGGTTATGCTTTCCTGTAGAGACTGCACACATGAAGTAAAAAAATAAATATAAGGTCAAATCCTTTTAAAGTAATGAGTGATACAATGAATTACATGAAGTATAAGCCACTGCTTAGTGTTTTTTATTACAACATTGAAGCAGACAATTTCATATCCCTTTAAACCACTAAGTGCAACTTTGACCTATGAGCTCATTACTTTTCTGCTTGTCAACAACCTCCAGAACCTTAACCTTTACAGTTATGCACTACACCTGTAGCATTTTTCACACTCTGTTTGCAATGCTAGATACCTTTATCACAACGCCATGGAAAGGTTATGTTACATTTTTACTGGACATAGACTGACATATTCAGGTAATGAGCCCTGGGTTTAAAGGGACAATATACTGGTGTTTAGATGTTTCTTACTTTTAAACATGCTCATATTTTTCTCAGCATTTTCAAAAAGACCTGGGAGACTATCCCATAATTTAAACCAGACATCTTGTATAGTAATAGCGGAGAGCCGGAGATAGGTATATAATCAGTAAAGTTATACACTTTGTCAGTTATCCATATTAAAAAGTTACTGTACAACATTATAATAAGATGCTGAGTTCCCGTATCGACCACTCACCCAGTAAGGATGTTATTTTAGAGAAGACACATGCACTTGCCTTTTTTACTGGATGGTGCTGCTCGGAGAGGAACCTCAAATACTGTAGCTAAAGCTTTCGGCAACTTCCTGGGAAACGCTTCTCGACAGTGCTTGCCAACCAGGGAAACACAACTTCCTGGGTAACACATCTCGACCGTGCTTGCCATCCAGGGAAACACAACTTCCTGGGTAACGCTTCTCGACAGTGCTTGCCAACCAGGGAAACACAACTTCCTTGGTAACGCTTCTCAATAGTGCTTGCCAACCAGGGAAACACAACTTCCTTGGTAACGCTTCTCAATAGTGCTTGCCAACCAGGGAAACACAACTTCCTTGGTAACGCTTCTCAATAGTGCTTGCCAACCAGGGAAACACAACTTCCTGGGCAACGCTTTTTGAAAGCTCTTGCCTACCAGGAAAACATTCACCTTTTTAGGTGACTTATTTGTTATAAAAAATGTTTAGACTTGACTGATATGTTATTCTACAGCAAAACAACAGAAACAAGGTGTTTTCTTTCTTTTTAACTGTCGACCAGTGAGAACTAATAACAGTGTATAGGTTATCCCTAAAGACCAGTGAGTGTAATAACCATAGACATTTCTAATCAGCTAAGTTTTTTTCTTTTTTTTCTTAAAGAGACACTAAAGGAAAAATTTAACTTTTTTATGATTCAGGATAGAGCATCCAATTTTTAAAACTTTCCAATTTACTTCATTAACAAAATGTTCACAGTACACACTTCTGAGTCATCAACTCCCACTGAGCATGTGCAAGAGTTCCCAGAATATATACATATATAAATTTTGTCATTGGCCGATAACTGTCACATGGTACAGGCGGCAGGAAAAATGGAAGTGACTTTATCAGAAAAAAAACTACTTCTCTTTGGAATTGAGACTAAAGACCTGATGATCACGGCATGGAGAGAAATCTCACAAAATGTTTTGGTGCATTTTAGAACAAAATTTTGCAATGTATGTGTCTCTCCTTCGCACCCAGAACCCTGCATAGCTAAATAAAGCTCCCTTGGGCTCTGTGACATTGCCCTCTCCTGGATCCACTCTTATCTCTCTAATAGGTCCTTTTCTGTCTCATTTGCTGGCGACTTCTCCTCTCCACTGCCTCTGTCTGTTGGAGTACCTCAAGGCTCTGTTCTAGACCCTCTACTCTTCTCTATTTATGCTTCCTCACTGCGTAAACTTATCAGTAGTTATGGTTTCAACTATCACCTCTATGCTGATGATACTCAGATCTACCTATCCACCCCTGCACTCTCTCCTTCTGTCCTTTCCCACATCAGCGACTACTTATCTGGCATTACTTCCTGGATGACCTCTCACCACCTAAAAATCAACATGTCCAAGACTGAGCTTCTTCTAATCCCCCATCTAATTCTACTCCAATTTCTAACTTTACTATCACTGTTGGTGACACCACTATCTCCCCATCACCCCAAGTCCGCTGCCTAGGAGTTACATGACTCCAATCTGTCCTTCATACCCCACATCCAATCGCTCTCTTCATCCTGACGCAACCACCTACGCAATATCTCCAAAATTCGTCCTTTTCTGAGTGCTGAAACTACTAAACAGCTAATCCATTCCCTAGTAATCTCCCGGCTTGACTACTGTAACAACCTACTAACTGACCTTCCTCTCTCCCGCCTCTCCCCCCTTCAATCCATCCAAAATGCCTCGGCTAGGCTAATCCACCTCTCCCGACGCTCTGTATCTGCTGCACCCCTCTGTGAGTCCCTTCACTGGCTCCCCATTCACAGCAGAATTAAATTAAAAATTCTCACTCTGACCTACAAAGTCCTTACCAATGCAGCCCCCCCATACCTGTCCTCACTCATCAACAAATATACTCCAGCCCATCTCCTAAGATCCAACAATGATCGACTCCTTGCCTCTTCTATCATTACCTCCTCTCATGCTAGACTACAGGACTTCTCTTGTGTGGCACCAACCCTCTGGAACGCACTTCCTCGAGCTGTCAGACTTTCGCCCAACCTCTCCTCCTTTAAACGCTCCCTAAAGACCTTCTTGTTCAGGGAAGCCTATCACCAAATCAGTAACTAATGAATTTCACTTGCTTAATAGTTGCCCTCATCTAACTCCACGCTAACATCATTCCCACCTTTGCAGTCCCCACCTCCTGTTTCTCACCCTCCTACCCATTTAGATTGTAAGTTCCCACGGGAATAGGGCTCCCCCCCTGTATTTGTTTGTTACATTTTGTCTGGTGTCTCATATTGTACTGTCCTTTTATCTTTGTTACCCATGGACAGCGCTGCGGAATCTGTTGGCGCTTTATAAATAAAGAATAATAATAATAAACAGCTCTTAAGCTAAAATTTGCCTTTATAAAATTGTTTGAGGAACCTCACAATACTGGAAAGACATCTTTAATTATCTTACGAGATCAGAGAACTTTAGATCTTCGGGCCCTAAGTGTTATTACATTACCTTTATATTATGCATTAGTAATTATGCAATGGTCCTTTAATATATTTCCTGGTCTTTTGTAAGATCTTTATTGTCAAATTTCCTTTTTTTCTCTCAGTATCATTGTTGAAACGTAGCTCCTTTCCTCAATAGAAAACCTAGGTAATGCATGCCCTCATCTTGAGTAATATATGACAGCAATGTTTGCAACAATGTTTGATGCTGTCACGGAAAGGGGCTAAGAATACCAAGAAAAGAAGTATATGAAGTATATTTGATAGTAAAATCAACTTTTTTTTTTTTTAATTGTACACTGTATCTGATTAATCAGTAATATGTATTTTTGCTGTATTTCATTAACATACATTAAAATAAAATATTAGTCTATAAAGAATATCTGCAATATATATTATTCATGCACTTCTTTATTGTTAATGCTTTCCTATACCCTGTCCCAAGTTTCTACAGTAATTAATTCTAGGAGGCCTATTTATTAAAGGTCTTGCGGACCTGATCCGACAGTGCGGATCAGGTCCGCAAGACCTCGCTGAATGCGGAGAGCAATACGCTCTCCGTATTCAGCATAGCACCAGCAGCTCACAAGAGCTGGTGGTGCAACGCCACCCCCTGCAGACTCGCGGCCAATGGACCGCCAGCAGGGAGGTGTCAATCAACGCGATTGTACTCGATCTGGTTGAATTGTGGCGATTCCTGTCCACCTCATCAGAGCAGGCGGACAGGGTTATGGACCGCTGCTTCATAACTGCTGTTTCTGGCGAGTCTGAAGACTCGCCTGAAACACGGGCCCTGGGTGTATGAGCTAAAGTACCCTACACGTACTTTGGATTTGTGTATGCCTGGTGAATTGGGGAAAAAATCTAATGCTACAAAGTGTAATTTACTCAAAGTTTTTACTTTTTAAAGACATGAGAACGTAAAGGGCCATTATAGTTGAAAAAAATACATCTCTAATCTATCTCTAATCCGTTAGAGCATGTTTATTTTTCCGACTATCGACCACTGTGTGTTTAACTGCTGCAAAGAGGCTCTGCTCAGGACCCACGGTGCACCGCTGGTCCCGAGCAGAACCCACCTCTTATCTAATCAGCAGTGCTAGCTGCACATCTGAGTGCCATGACTAGCGCTGCTGTTTGGATGAGTGTTGGGTTCTGCTCAGGACCTGCAGTGCACCGTAGATCCTAAGCAGAACTTCTACGGTGTGTTTAACCCCTTTGTGGGGATTAAAAACACAGTAGAGCATGTCATTTTTTACTATAATGGCCCTTTAAGATACTGTACAGTTTCTGTTTGTATATTTAACTTATTAACTGGATAGTAAAGGGACATCAAACACTAAATAAATGCTAGATAGAGTGATGCATTCAAAGAAAAGTTTAGTCTGAGAATAACATGTAGATGTATTTTTTTAAAGTTTCATTAGCTGTTTAAATATTGACAAAATAAGTGTAAAGTTTTATTGTCTATAAAACAATGGGAGCAGCCATGTTGTAACTTAGGTTACCTTCTCTGCTGAGGCCAATTGGGGACAGTTATAAATAGGTCACTAGAGTGTGCAGCCAATGGCTGTGTGGGATATAACAGTATTCTGCACTTCCATTTCTAACAGGAACTGAAAAGCTCACAATTTCAGAATGGAATTACAGGAAAAGGGATCAAAATAAATAATGAAAGTATATTGCAGACTTTTTTTATATATATATGATTTATCATTTTATATTACCATCTCAAAGTGTTTAATGTCTCTTTAAACAGTAAATAAGTGCTAGACATAATGACTAATTTAAAGCAAAGATTAGCCTTAGAATAACTGTAGATGTATTTTTTGCAATTATAGTTTAAATATTGAAGATACAGTATAAGTGTAAATTACTTTATTTACATTAGTTTATAGAAATGTAAGAGTTAAATTACAGGAAAAGGGGGAAATTAAATAATGAAAGTATATTGCATAGTTTCTTAACTACAACGTATTAAACATTTTATATTACAATCTCATACTGGGTAAATATCCCTTTAAAATGACACTGATTCTGTTCTGGAATAATGGTTATCATCACAGATAAATATGTGGAACTTTTTTTTTTCTGTTTTTAATGGAAAAAATATATTTTATTTACTTGTTCCCTGGGATATAAAGTGTGTTACAGTAAAGTCTGTTTTGGACACTAAGACTGATGTCTGCAGTCTCCTAAAGCTTTACCAACTCTAGCCAATACCATAGCAGCATTGGTGCCAAAAAAAGAGTTTCCGTGGGCAACTGACAGCAGATCAGTGTGGGATGGGAGCTTTGGCACCTGAGTTTATCTCCAAGTGAGGTTAATAAAGATGCATACTGAGAACAAGCAAGTTAGCTGCTGCTTACATTCTTCTCTGTGATTTTATTGACTCTGATACCACTGATGCTTAAAGTTACAGTGCATAAAAATGTTAGCGTATGATGGTGCAAATTTTTAGCCCCCATCTCCATCCCACGTCTCTGCAGATAAAGTTGTCTATCAAAAACAAAATAATAGTTATCTTCACCTGGCCTGATTTTGTTGATGAAAAGTCAGTACAGCATTTAATTGAATTTGACTATTTTTACAGAAAGTTCATATGGTACTTTTTTCCATTTTTCCAGCCTATTACTGTCCTTACTTAAAGGCACAGTAAACTTAAAAAATAATGTTACATAATTCTGCACTATGTGCAGAATTTTGTAACATTATCTTAGCGACAGCTTGAAAAATAAAAAGATCTAAGAGATTGTATCCCTTCTTTTTAAAAATGGTTTGCAGGCGCGCTGTGTAATCACAGCGTGCCTGACCGCGCTATTGAACTAAATGTAGTGCACTCCCACTCTGGTCTGGTAGTGGGAGAGCGCTACATTTAGTTCAATAGCGCAATCGGCGCGTCTACAAACTTCTTTTGTAAAGAAGACCTGATCAGAAGAGCCTCGAGAAGAAACAAGGTGTAACTTTGGGGGATAAAATCTCTTAAATCTTTTAATTTTTCAAGCTGTCGCTAAGATAGCACATAGTGCAGAATTATGAAACATTATTTTTAAGTTTACTGTCCCTTTAAAAGCAGACTCCATTGAAGTGATCAGGATAGATATTAGCAATGGTGCGAGCAACAAAGAACCATTAAAACTTGTTAACTATATGCACTGCTTATTGTCAGCAATGCATGCAGTTGTCATTACTATGGGGTAGATTTAACAAACAGGGGATGCTGCAATCTACCTCCGTAGTTTCCAGATCGCTGGAAACATACGTTAAGAAGCAGAGGTCGTTAGACCGCTGCTCCTTAACTCGTCCCCCAACTCTGAGACTGCGGACAGCAACCATCCCGATCAGATACGATCGGATGATTGACACCCCCTGCTAACGGCCGATTGGCTGCAAATCTGCAGGGGGCAGCATTGCACAAGCATTTCACTAGAAATGCTTGTGCAATGTTAAATTTAGCAATGTCGGGCGGACATAATCCGCTACAGTGGATCATGTCCATTCAACATTTAATAAATCGGCCCCATTGTGTATAAAGATGTTACACCCAGCAAGGAAGCAACAAGTGTCAGGAGCACTTTATCATTGCTCTAAACAGAAGAAGAGGTATCTGCCATTTTAAATCAAAGGGTCACAAATCTCTATGTAATGCATGTAATGCATGGTGCTTGTACCATCTGGTAATGACTCAATTTGTTAGTTGCTGACATGATGCAAACCTCACTGCCGCTCTGAGCAGCTGCAGTATTTAAAATGCACATGCATGTGCAGAGAAAAATGCTAACACTAAAACAGTGATAGCTTTTATTAGAAGCATTTTTGATAATACATGTATATTGCAAATATGTTTCTACTCAAAGATGTAATTCATCTGTGTGCATTTAAATTTTGACCGGAATGTCCCTTTAAGTCAGATGGAAGAGATGTGTTTGCAACATTGTTTATAGCAATGTTATATACAGTACATAGCTGCATACACTGCTGTCATAGACAGCTAAAGACACATGCACGTTCCTAAACTCCTACCAGCCTACTGAGGTTTAGTCTTCAAAAAAAGATACCAAAAGAAAAAAGCACATTTTTATAATAGAAGTAAAATGTAAAGTTGTTTAAAATTGTATGCTCCATCTGAATCATGAAAGTTTACTTTACTATCCCTTTTAATCATGAAAGTTTACTTTACTATCCCTTTTAATCATGAAAGTTTACTTTACTATCCCTTTTAATAAATGAACATTTTGATGTCAACAAATAAATGTTTACTATAAAATGTTCTTTTAAAGGGACACTGAACCCAAATTTTTTCTTTCGTGATTCAGATAGAGCATTATATTTTAAGCAACTTTCTAATGTACTCCTATTATCAAATTTCCTTCCTTCTCTCGCTATCTTTATTTGAAAAGAAGGCATCTAAGCTTTTTATTTTGGTTCAGAACTCTGGAGAACACTTTTTTTTATTGGTGGATGAATTTATCCACCAATCAGCAAGAACAACCCTGGTTGTTCACCAAAAATGGGCCGGAAACTAAACACATTCTTGCATTTCAAATAAAGATACCAAGAGAACAAAGAACATTTGATAATAGGAGTATATTAGAAAGTTGCTTAAAATGTCATGCTCTATCTAAATAACAAAAGAAAAAAATTGGGTTCAGTGTCCCTTTAACCCCTTAATGACAACTGACGTACCAGGTACGTCATGCATTAACAAGCAGTTAATGACAATGGACGTACCTGGTACGTCAGTTGTCAAACAGAGTGCTGGAAGTGATCACAATCGCTTCCAGCAGCTCTGAGAGTATTGCAGTGATGCCTCAATATGGAGGCATCCTGCAATACCCCTTTACAAGCCTCCGATGCAGAGAGAGCCACTCTGTGGCCCTCTCTGCACCGGTAGTGATGGTGCCGTTGTCCGGGTGGGAGGGAGCGTGCGCGTGCACGAGGGCGCGCGCGTGCACGTGAACATAGTGTGTATGCACGAGGTGGGTGTGCACGAGGCGCGCGCGCATTAGCCACACTGACACCAATGAGGGCAAAAAGCCAGGGAAAGGTAAAACAAATTTTTTTCAAATATAAATAGATCTGGGAGGGGGAGGGGGGTGGGGTTATTGTGGGGATATTGTGGAGGGGCTGCTACACTTCAGAAAGAGTTAATGGAAAAATAAAATAAAAATACTTTGTTTTTTGGGGCCAAAGTGGGTACTGGCAGACAGCTGCCAGTACCCAAGATGGCGGTAATTAGGTAGGGGAGAGGGTTAGAGAGCTGGAGGGGGGATCAGGGAGGTTGGGGCTAAGGCAGGGGTCCATCCCAGCTAAAAGATTTTATTATTTTTATTTAAAAAAAAAAAAAAACTCTTATTTAGTACTGGCAGACTTTCTGCCAGTACTTAAGATGGCGGTAACAATTGTGGGGTGGGGGAGGGAAGAGAGCTGTTTGGGAGGGATCAGGGGGTGGGATGTGTAAGGTGGGAGGCTGATCTCTAAAATTAACCCTGCAAGCTCCCTAAAAGCTACCTAATTTAACCCCTTCACTGCTGGGCATAATTCACGTGTGGTGCGCAGCAGCATTTAGCGGCCTTCTAATTACCAAAAAGCAACGCCAAAGCCATATAAGTCTGCTATTTCTGAACAAAGGGTATCCCAGAGAAGCTTTTACAACAATTTCTGACATAATAGCACAAGCTGTTTGTAAATTATTTCAGTGAGAAACCTAAAATTGTGAAAAATGTAAAGTTTTTTTTTTTATTTGCTCGCATTTGGCGGTGAAATGGTGGCATAAAATATACCAAAATGGGCCTAGATCAATACTTGGGGTTGTCTACTACACTACACTAAAGCTAAAATTAACCCTACAAGCTCCCTACAAGCTCCCTAATTAACCCCTTCACTCCTGGGCATGAAACACGTGTGGTGCGCAGCGGCATTTAGCTGCCTTCTAATTACCAAAAAGCAACCCCAAAGCCATATAAGTCTGTTATTTCTGAAAAAAGGGGATCCCAGAGAAGCATTTACAACCATTTGTGCCATAATTGCAGAAGCTGTTTGTAAATAATTTCAGTGGGAAACCTAAAGTTTGTGACAAAATTTGTGAAATAGTTAACTTTTTTTTTTTTTTTTATCGCATTTGGCGGTGAAATGGTGGCATGAAATATACCAAAATGGGCCTAGATCAATACTTTGGGTTGTCTTCTAAAAAAATATATATACATGTCAAGGGATATTCAGGTATTCCTGACAGATATCAGGGTTCCAAAGTAACTAGCGCTAATTTTGAAAAAAAGTGGTTTGGAAATAGCAAAGTGCTACTTGTATTTATTGCTCCATAAATTGTAAAAAAAGCAAAGAATGTGTGAACATTGGGTATTTCTAAACTCAGGACAAAATTTAGAAACTATTTAGCACGGGTGTTTTTTGGTGATTGTAGATGTGTAACAGATTTTGGGGGTCAAAGTTAGAAAAAGCGTGTTTATTTCCATTTTTTCCTCATATTTTATCTTTTTTTTTTTTAGTAAATTATAAGATATAATGAAAATAATGGTATCTTTAGAAAGTCCATTTTATGGCGAGAAAAACGGTATATAATATGTGTGGGTACAGTAAATGAGTAAGAGGAAAATTACAGCTAAACATAAACACTGCAGAAATGTAAAAATAGCCATTGTCATTAAGGGTAAGAAAATTGAAAAATGGTCCGGTCATTAAGGGGTTAAGCACAAATTAATTTCAAGGAGAGATCAGTATGATACAGAACTCGTATGATTATAAATGCAATACTTCTTTATCTAAAACTAATCAAATGGCTATTATGTGTTTATGTGCTGCAATTATGAAATTTATGGGGGGGGGGGGGATCTCTTTAGCTTAGTGGCTAGAGTGATTGACTTCTATAACCAATTTCCCAGGTTCAAGGGATTTTCTTTTTTTAATTCCGCCACAAAAAATTCTACATATGCCCATGGTTGCTTGTAGAGATAAAAAAACCTTAACCCCTCGAGTGCACACATTTTGTGTACAGAAATTCCTGAATTTAAGTACTTGCTAAACAGAAATTTTCAACTTAAATCGACAGTAAATTCAAAATGTAATTCCCCCTAAAATTGTTTACTTATACATTATTTTAAAAAATTCATTATTTATTTTCCTAGCTTTTCTTGTTTCCATTCACCCCCCAGAGTGGTTGGGGTGCATTCATGCTGCACATAGATTGGTTGGTCAGTGCGGGAGCTCAGTGATATCTGTCCGTAATTGGCCACCTAAAAGAAAGATAAACAACATTCAAGAGGCACTTTAAGGGGTGTGTCCAGAGCCTTCAAAACAATGTATATTGTAAATATACAGGTGGCCCTCGGTTTACAACGGTTCAATTTGCACCGTTTCAGAATAGCAACCTTTTTTTTGCCAGTCATGTGACTGCTATTGAAAAGCATTGAGGAGCAGTGCATTGATTAAAATGTCCAGTAGGTGGAGCTATCCTCTTGTGTTGCAGCAAAGCCAAGCAAGCTGAAATTAATCAGTTTAACCAGACCTGAGCTATTGAGCAGATTTCAAAGGAACAAGATCTTCCTGTCTATAAATCAGTCCAGATTGGAATGCATAGAAAGAACTGTTTGCAGAAAAATGAAGGTGAAGTCTGTGTTGTGTGATTATGTTATTAGGTTTATAATGCTGTTTAGCATTTAAAGTCTTCATTTCAAAGCTTTAAAAATAATGTAATAGATGTTACTTATGACAATATTGAGAGGGGCCTGGAACCTAACTCCCTCCCTTCCCATTGACTTACATTATAAACTGGGTTTCAATTTACAACGGTTTCGATTTACAACCATTCCTTCTGGAACCTAACCCCGGCGTAAACTGAGGGCTACCTGTATATATATATATATATATATATATATATATATATATTAAATGTTTTTAAAATGTTTATTGTTCATGCAGATGTTTTGCAAAGCAGTCATTAATGTTCAATGCATAAATAAAAGTTACTTAAAGGGATAGTCTAGTCAAAATTAAACTTTCATGATTTAGATAGTGGGGGGTAGTTATCAAGCCGTCAACCTCAAATACGCTGCGTATTCCGCAGCGTATTTGTGGCGAGGCTGATACGCCTTAGTTATCAAAGGCTCGAGACCGGCAAAAGTAGAATTTTGTGACGTAAGCATCGATCCGCCGGACTCAGTCCGACACAGATCGATTCTTACGTCACTCCAGATGTTCCGCACACAAGTGCGGCACATTCTCACTACTTTTGCTAGCTATCAAAAAACTAGCAGGTACGCTCGGCACTTTTACGGCCCAGCGTACCTGGTTTTCAAAGCGCCAGCCTGGAGGCGGCGGATCCCATAGGAATCAATGGGAGTCTGACCATAGCGAAAGTACAAGTTCGCTGCTGACAGACATCCCATTGATTTCTATGGGAGCTGTCTACACCTAACACCCTAACATGTACCCCGAGTCTAAACACCACTAATCTGACCCCCCCTACACCGCCGCAAATAAATAAAGTTATTGCCCCCTAAACCGCCGCTCCCGGAGCCCACCGCAAGCTACTCTATACATATTAACCCCTAAACCGCCGCTCCCGGAGCCCACCGCAAGCTACTCTATACATATTAACCCCTAAACCGCCGCTCCCGGAGCCCACCGCAACCTATATTAAATGTATTAACCCCTAATCTGCCCCCCCTACACCGTCGCCACCTATAATAAATTTATTAACCCCTATCCTGCCCCCCACTACGCCGCCGCCACTGTAATAAAATTATTAACCCCTAAACCTAAGTCTAACCCTAACCCTAACGCCCCCTAACTTAAATATTAATTAAATACATCTAAATAAATTAACTCTTATTAACTAAATGAATCCTATTTAAAACTAAATACTTACCTTTAAAATAAACCCTAATATAGCTACAATATAAATAATAATTATATTCTAGCTATCTTAGGATTTATTTTTATTTTACAGGTACCTTTCAATTTATTTTAACCATGTACAATAACTATTAAATAGTTATTAACTATTTAATAGCTTACCTAGCTAAAATAAAGAGAAATGTACCTGTGAAATAAATCCTAACCTAAGTTACAATTACACCTAACACTACACTATACTTTAATAAATTATTCCTATTTAAAGCTAAATACTTACCTGTAAAATAAACCCTAAGATAGCTACAATATAAATAATAATTATATTGTAGCTATCTTAGGATTTATATTTATATTACAGGTAACTTTGTATTTATTTTAGCTAGGTAGAATAGTTATTAAATAGTTATTAACTATTTAATAACTACCTAGCTAAAAGAAATACAAAATTACCTGTAAAATAAATCCTAACTTAAGTTACAATTAAACCTAATACTACACTATTATTAAATTAATTAAATAAACTACCTACAAATAACTACAATGAAATACAATTACATAAACTAACTAAAGTACAAAAAATAAAAAAAGCTAAGTTACAAAAAATAAAAAATTAAGTTACAAACATGTTCAAAATATTACAACAATTTTAAGCTACTTACACCTAATCTAAGCCCCCTAATAAAATAACAAACCCCCCCAAAATAAAAAAAAATCCCTACCCTATTCTAAATTACATAAATTTCAAAGCTGTTTTACCTTACCAGCCCTTAAAAGGGCCATTTGTGGGGGCATGCCCCAAAAAGTTCAGCTCTTTTGCCTGTAAAAGAAAAATACAACCCCCCCCCCCAACATTAAAACCCACCACCCACATACCCCTAATCTAACCCAAACCCCCCTTACAAAAACCTAACACTAATCCCCTGAAGATCATCCTACCTTGAGTCGTCTTCACTCAGCCGAGCCACCGATGGAACTGAAGAGGACATCTGGAGCGGAAGAAGTTAATCCTCCGCTTCTATCCGGGCGAAGTCATCTTCCAAGCCGGGTCTTGAATCTTCCTTCCGCCGACGCGGAACCACCTTCTTCACCGACGGACTACGACGAATGACGGCTCCTTTAAGGGACGTCATCCAAGATGGCGTCCCCTCAATTCCGATTGGCTGATAGGATTCTATCAGCCAATCGGAATTAAGGTAGGAAAAATCTGATTGGCTGATGGAATCAGCCAATCAGATTGAGCTCGCATTCTATTGGCTGTTCCGATCAGCCAATAGAATGCGAGCTCAATCTGATTGGCTGATTGGATCAGCCAATCGGATTGAACTTGAATCTGATTGGCTGATTCCATCAGCCAATCAGATTTTCCTACCTTAATTCCGATTGGCTGATAGAATCCTATCAGCCAATCGGAATTGAGGGGACGCCATCTTGGATGACGTCCCTTAAAGGAGCCGTCATTCGTCGTAGTCCGTCGGTGAAGAAGGTGGTTCCGCGTCGGCGGAAGGAAGATTCAAGACCCGGCTTGGAAGATGACTTCGCCCGGATAGAAGACCTCTTCAGCGCCTCTTTGAAGATGACATCGGCCGGATCGAAGACTTCTTCAGCGCCGCCTGGATGATGACTTCATCGGATGGAAGATTTCTTCAGCGCCGCTTGGAGGATTAACTTCTTCCGCTCCGGATGTCCTCTTCAGTTCCATCGGTGGCTCGGCTGAGTGAAGACGACTCAAGGTAGGATGATCTTCAGGGGATTAGTGTTAGGTTTTTGTAAGGGGGGTTTGGGTTAGATTAGGGGTATGTGGGTGGTGGGTTTTAATGTTGGGGGGGGGGTTGTATTTTTCTTTTACAGGCAAAAGAGCTGAACTTTTTGGGGCATGCCCCCACAAATGGCCCTTTTAAGGGCTGGTAAGGTAAAAGAGCTTTGAAATTTATGTAATTTAGAATAGGGTAGGGATTTTTTTTATTTTGGGGGGTTTGTTATTTTATTAGGGGGCTTAGATTAGGTGTAAGTAGCTTAAATTTGTTGTAATATTTTGAACATGTTTGTAACTTAATTTTTTATTTTTTGTAACTTAGCTTTTTTTATTTTTTGTACTTTAGTTAGTTTATGTAATTGTATTTCATTGTAGTTATTTGTAGGTAGTTTATTTAGTTAATTTAATGATAGTGTAGTATTAGGTTTAATTGTAACTTAGGTTAGGATTTATTTTACAGGTAATTTTGTATTTCTTTTAGCTAGGTAGTTATTAAATAGTTAATAACTATTTAATAACTATTCTAACTAGCTAAAATAAATACAAAGTTACCTGTAAAATAAATATAAATCCTAAGATAGCTATAATATAATTATTAATTACATTGTAGCTATCTTAGGGTTTATTTTACAGGTAAGTATTTAGTTTTAAATATGAATAATTTATTAAAGTATAGTGTAGTGTTAGGTGTAATTGTAACTTAGGTTAGGATTTATTTCACAGGTACATTTCTCTTTATTTTAGCTAGGTAAGCTATTAAATAGTTAATAACTATTTAATAGCTATTGTACCTAGTTAAAATAAATTGAAAGGTACCTGTAAAATAAATATAAATCCTAAGATAGCTAGAATATAATTATTATTTATATTGTAGCTATATTAGGGTTTATTTTAAAGGTAAGTATTTAGTTTTAAATAGGATTCATTTAGTTAATAAGAGTTAATTTATTTAGATTTATTTAATTAATATTTAAGTTAGGGGGGCGTTAGGGTTAGGGTTAGACTTAGGTTTAGGGGTTAATCATTTTATTACAGTGGCGGCGGCGTAGTGGGGGGCAGGATAGGGGTTAATAAATTTATTATAGGTTGCGGCGGGTTCATGGAGCGGCGGTTTAGGGGTTAAACTATTTATTTAGTTGCGGAGAGGTGCGGGATCAGCAGGATAGGGGTTAATAATTTTATAATAGAGGGCGATGGTATAGGGGGGGCAGGATAGGGGTTACTAGGTATAATGTAGGTGGCAGTGGTGTCCGGGAGCGGCGGTTTAGGGGTTAATACATTTATAAGACTTGCGGCGGGGTCTAGGAGCGGCGGTTTAGGGGTTAATACATTTATAAGACTTGCGGCGGGGTCTAGGAGCGGCGGTTTAGGGGTTAATACATTTATAAGAGTTGCGGCAGGGTCTAGGAGCGGCTGTTTAGGGGTTAGTAACTTTATTGAGTTGCGGGAGGCTCCGGGGGCGCCGGTATAGGGGTAGAACAGTGCAGTTTAGTGTGAGTGCTTAGTGACAGGCTAGCAATAAAGCTGGGAAAAAGCCGAAGAGCAGCGAGATCGGATGAGTGATAACTCTCACAGTCCGCTGCTCATCGCCCCGCGGCTTTTTGACAGCTTTATTTGATAACTTAGGCGAACGTATTCAAGGTCCGCGGCGGCGAAGGTAGGCGAGCTTAGGCGGACGTATTGGGCCGGCGAAGCCAGAAAAGTAGACGGCTTGATAACTAGCCCCCAGTGCATGCAATTTTTAGCAACTTTCTAATTTACTCCTATTATCATTTTTTTGTTCTCTTTGTATCTTTATTTGAAAAAACAAAAATGTAAACTTTCTAATTTATTTCTATTATCAATTTGTCTTCGTGCTCTTGCTATTTTTATTTGAAAAAGCAAAAATGTAAGCGTAGGAGCTGGACCATTTTTGGTTAAGCACCTGGGTAGCGCTTGCTGATTGGTGTTTGAATGTAGCCACCAATCACCAAGCGCTACCCAGGTGCTGAATCAAAAATGGGCCGGCTCCTACGCTTACATTTTAGTTTTTTCAAATAAAGATAACAAGAGAATGAAGACAAATTGATATTAGAAGTAAATTAGAAAGTTTTTCTTTTTTTTAAATTGCATGCTCTATCTAAATCATGAAAGTTTAATTTTGACTAGACTGTTCCTTTAAACTCATAAACACCACACCTCACAGTAACATTTTTATTAAATTGTTTTTAAGTGGGGGCCACTTAAAGGGACAGTTCACCCAAAAACTTTCTCCCCTTTAAATTATTCCCAATGATCCTTTTTACCTGCTAGAGTGTATTAAATTGGTTGCAAGTAGCTCCTTTACTCATATTTCAGCATTTGAAATAGCTGATTTAGCTTGGGGTTTCCCAACCTATACAGAAAGTTTTGATACTGGCGTATACGCTATTGAATAGCCTAAGTAAACACAGCCAGCAGAATAGATTACACCCTCAGTGGGGGGCATGATAGTTGAGTAATAAAATGATAATTTTCCATTGTTCTCTCTATGTATTGAGCTTTGGTGTTCCAGACAAATATAAGATAAGGAAGCAAGTGTGTATACATAAAAGTTATAACATAATGAGATCTGATATTACCTGAAGCTCAACCCATTGTAATAGGCTGTGGTTTAAAGCACAAAACCAACTACTTCAGATACACAAATAAACCCGAAAATGCAATTTCTCAAATATTTTATACTCTGCAGTTGGTATAACAAGTCATTTATAATACATTTATGGAAAAACAATTTTACAGTGTACTGTCCCTTTAAACTATGGAATTTCCCTACACACAAAAAAACAACCCTCTGACATTAATGTATATTATGGGCTAGATTTATTAAGCCCTTACGGCAGCAAGTTCTCTCAAGAACTTGCTCGCCGTCATTTATCAAGCAGCGGTCACCAGACCGCTGCTTCCTGAGCCTCTTCGCCACCTCTAATCTGGCGAAATTCAATCTCCTCGGTCTAGTCAGACCTAGGAGATTGACAGCTCCTGCCCGCGCGTGATTGGCTGTGCGCGGGCAGGGGCGGGATTGCACGCGAGCACAAAATTGCGCTCGTGTGCAATGCCGAATACCTGCAGGTATTTTCGCCCCGCCACAGGCGAGCTGAGGCGTACAGGGGCGCATATACGCGCCCCTGTACGTCTCAGCTTTAATAAATCTAGCCCTATATATTAACCTGTGTATACTCATTGTTACTATAATATAAGTTCCCTTGTACTATCAGCTATTAAATTATATTATAATCAAGTTAATAATATATACATAGTTTTTCTGTTGTACTTTTAAACAAAATCTTTTGTTAGTTAGTTTTAAAGTAGAGGAATGCAACTTGTGTGGTGTCTTTTTTATACATTTTTATTGAATAGAAAACATTAAAACTAATTCATAAAATCATGTACAAGCATGACAGTGTAATCCGTGCAGACTGGATAACTTCTGTATTTATTGTGTGTGTAGGAAAGGCTCACTGCTTAAAGGGACAGTACACGTACAGAATAATTTTATATAATTTTGCACATAGTGTAGAATTATATAACATTATTTTAGCAATAACTTCATAAATTACAAGTATTGCCAGTTTTTTTAGTCTAAAGTTGGACACTGCTTCTGGATCTACTGAGCGGGTCTTGGATTTTCAAAGCACGCCTGATCGCGCCATTGGACTGAATGTAACTCGCTCCCGCTCTGGTCTGGTAGCGGGAGCGAGTTACATTCAGTCCAGTGGTACGATCGGGCGTGCTGTGACTAGCCAAATAGTGCTTTGAAAATCCAAGACCCACTCACTAGATCCTGCAGCGGAGTCCAACTTTAAACTAAAAAAAAATGGCAAAACTTGTAATTTATGAAGTTAACGCTAAAATAATGTTATATAATTCTGCACTATATAACATTATTCTGTACGTTTACTGTCCCTTTAAAGAAAATAAGCAGCAGTTAAGAAAAATTAAACTAACTTTTTTTATATGTATAGTTTATATCAAACATACAAAAGAAGGAACTCAGTAGTGCTAAAACGAATGCGTGAGAAACCACTTGAGGTCAGCTAATAGTTAATAGTGCAGTGTATTCCAAACTGTATGACAGCTTAAGGAAACTTTTATAGGTAACTGCATAGGCGAATTGGTCAAAATAAGTCCCCCACTGTTGCCCAAGCCTGCTTATTATACCGGACACTTTGGGATCTACGATGCACGGGTACCTTATACCATCTCCGAGTGCTCGTTTCTTCACCGGCTCAGCTGCTTGGCGTCCTCGTGGGTCTGCAGATGTACAGCGTCTCTCCTCTTCGATGAGCGCTAGATCCTATTGGCTAGTCAAAGCGTCAATCAGCAGTAACCAATCCGTGGAAAGTACCGATGCTGAAGAATCACCAATAACTATTTGCTGCACGCACACACCTCCCCACAGCTTAACAGTCCAGGATACACTGGCAAAATGTAGAAATATAGAAAAGCGGTAGTCCTGGAGAGTATAGTTAAAACGTCTTTATTTCAAACTCAGATTAAAAACGAATGGCAGTCACAAGTAAAAGCATAACAGGTGTGGCACTGTTTGGCTTACGCGTTTCGGCTGAGAGCCGTAGTCATAGCCTATAGTGCTGTGTGACACACCTCTCTAAATACTCATACCTAAAATCCTATTGGTTAAAAATTAGAACACACCTGTTGATTACATACTCTATACAAAGAGAACTAATATAAACAGTACCTCCTAAGCAATTAAACCTAGCGAATTTGACAAATACAAAATTCACTTATACATGGAATAAGCATGTTGCAGAATGAGAAATACACACCAAACCTCCAAAAATAGAAATAGTGCAATATACAATGTGCAAAATCTCAAAACATACATTGTGTACTACGTGTACCATATTAGCTATAGATATTCTCACTCTAACAAAGAATATGAGGGGTCAAAAGACAAAACATGTTATACACATAGAAAAGTCTAATACTGTTCAGGCGGACCCTAACCCTATAACATAATTATAAATCTTAATCGTAAGCAATAATATGGGTTAAAATTTCTAAGTTACATGATTGTCCTAAGTAATCAAGGGTAAAGTATATATGGATAGTTTATATCAGCAACAAAAAACACTGAAATGCTAAATACCCACAAAAAAATAATTGCTTTAGAAGCCTTTGAAATTATCACTTTATTAATGATTTACAACACTAATTTAAACCTCTGGTATGTTTATTTTACCTCCCTTCATTGTAACTACTAAGGGAAGTTGTACATTTGTATGTCAACTGCTCTATGCAATTGTTGTTAACCCTTCATGCTGGGGACAAGTGTTTAACATTGGAACAAAGTTCCGATGTAAACACTTGCTGGAAAAACAAAATCACGCAATTGTTGATGCGATCATGTGATTTTGAGGCTGGGATCGGATTATGGTGGACTGTCTAAAATGCTAGGCATGCCCCCCATTCAGATTTTCCATACACTTAAAGGAGGAAGGTGCAGGACACCATATAAGGTAGGGCGTTCCATGCCATCCTTACGGCGTTAAAGCCCAGCGCTATTATGACACCAAGGGACGTTCTAAAGGCGTGAAGCAGTTAAGCTTGTAGCTGTTTATGACCATTTGCTGTATTTTCAAGGAAACTAAAGTTACAAAATCTGCCTGTTTGCCTTGCTAGAGAGCATAGGAAAAGTACAGTTTTAACAAGAAATCAAGTTTTTTTTTACAGAAAAATACAAATGAAAAAAAATACATGTTGAATACAAAGTTTTTTAAATACAATTAAAGGGACAGTAAGGTCAAAATTAAACTTAATTTGATTGGATGGGGCATGGAATTTTAAAGAGCTTTCCAATTCCCTTCTATTTGTATGTTTGCTTTGTTATTTTGGTATCCTTTGTTGAAGACTAAGCCTATTTACACTGATAGGAGTTTAGCAGTGTGCAGTCTATGGCAGCAGTGTTTGCAACTATGTATAATATTGCTAGAAAAAATGTTGCAGACACTTCTGCCAAATGACTAAAGAAATGGGCATGTTCCTGAGCTCACATAAGATTACTCTTTAACAAAGAATTCCAAGAGAACTAACCAAAATAATATAATAATAAAGGTACATTGGAAACTTCTTTAAAATTCCATGCTTTATCCAATCAATTTCAGTTTAATTTTTACTTTGTTGTCTCTTTAATTTAAATATTTTATTCTACAATCAATACAAACTATTTAATGTCCCTTAAAAAATTGTCCAATTATCCAACAATATTTACTTGTATATAGACATTTAGGGCTAGATTACAAGTGGAGCGGTATTTTGCGCTTCTGCTATAACGCTGGTATGAGTTGAAAGTAAAAAGCGCAAACAGCTTACTTCTAGCGCAGTTAGAAAATATAACATATTCCCCCCATAGAACTCAATGGAGAAAAAAATGGAAAAAAAACCTAACACCGACTTGCGCGCAAACACGATTGCATGTTCTCATATGCGCATACCCTATCGCATTTTCTAATATTCGCAAGCCCGATTTGAAAATCTGAATATTAAATAAATATGCTTTTACATATTTTCATATACCTAACTACAAATGGCTCCAATGCACATATATACACATATAAATACATATTATACATATATATATATACATCTTTAGAGATGTATGTGTATGTATCCTTTGCCTGCTTTTTTCCCCAACACATGAGATCTCATATGAACAATTATAACTTTTTTTATGCAATTTTTTAAAAATACAGGTAGCCCTCAGTTTACGCTGGGGTTAGGTTCCAGAAGTAATGGTTGTAAATCGAAACTGTTGTAAATTGAAACCCAGTTTATAATGTAAGTCAATGGGAAGTGAGGGAGTTAGGTTCCAGGCCCCTCTCAAAATTGTCATAAGTAACACCTAATACATTATTTTTAAAGCTTTGAAATGAAGACTTTAATTGCTGAACAGCATTATAAACCTAATAAAATAATCACACAACACAGAATATATAATTAAACTAAGTTAAACGAACAAAAACATTTGATAAACAGCATTATAAAATAATCACACAACACAGACTTTACTGCAAACAGTTCTTTCTATGCATTCCAATCTGGACTGATTTATAGACAGGAAGATCTTGTTCCTTTGAAATCTGCTCGATAGCTCAGGTCTGGTTAAACTGATTAATTTTAGCTTGTTTGGCTTGCATATCTTTGCTGCAACACAAGCGGACAGCTCCACCTACTGGCTATTTTAATCAATGCACTGCTTCTCAATGCTTTTCAATAGCAGTCACATGACTGAAAAAAAAGGTTGTTATTCTGAAACGGTACAAATTGAACCGTTGTAAACCGAGGGCCACCTGTATCTTGTATTAGATGGTGTTATTATGAGTGTAACTGTACTTTGTAATGTATTTTCGATGTGCTTTTTTGATACTTTTAAGTTTCGCAAAACAGTTAACCACAGCTCTGAGATTGCGGTAATGATTCTAGCGTAAATCACGATTACGCTCACCCGATCAACTTGTAATATGAGCGCAATTTAACCTGCACCCAAACGATCGTGAAATCTCCTCAGGCAAATGTTTGCGCGCCACTTGTAACCTGTCCCTTACTCATTACAGCATTTGGGTATCTATAGCTCTTTATTATAGTGCATTCTTGTATTGTTACAAGCTTATTACCATCTTTATTCTTATATTCTACTTGTGTTTTAATCCTTTCTCAATCTGTTGCAAGTTGCTCCTATTGATTGCATAGCAATGTATGTCAATATTAATAATTATTATTATTTGTATTATTATTGCTAGCAAATCCCTTGTATTTGAATAGCAATTTAAATGAGTAAGAATAATAATTCCCCTTTTATTCGAATGTATCACATTTGCAAGGCACACTGGCACTACAGATATTATTGCAAAATGTTTCACAATTTTTGCAGCCAGAAAGCTCCAGCTTATCAGGATAATTTAGGGATTTCTCTCCCCCGCAGATATGTTCTAACACCTCTGCTCTGTCTCATGTCTATCTCTTCCGCCCCCCCTCCCCTTCTTTCTCTTTTCTCCCACTCTGTGTTTCTTGGCCTTGCCTACGCACCGCTCCCAGCCTTGCTGCTGTCTGCACGCTGACTGAAGCTGTCATTATCAACGCAATATATCTTTGGCACTGGTTTTTATTGAATCTTTGCCTGAGGGTAACAAGCCTGCAGAGGTTGAGTAGGGGAAAGCGTTCCCACGCTTGGGACACGCTGCCTGGACTCTCCCAGGCACATTCCAGGGCTGCCAGCACTAGGCAAATGTTTGGACAGCACTGAACAAATAACACACCTTTTGAACAGACAAGTGAGAGGGTCCCCCCCCCTCCTTACTACTCCCCTCCCTTCCTGAACATTGCACTGTGAGTGTGACTGTGCATGCCTAAGAGTTCACTGAATCACTGGGGCACACCACAAGCTTACAATTACTATAGCAAAGTGCCTGATTATTACTCCAAGCAATACAAATTGCAATGCAGCATTTTAGGATGAAGATATTTTGTTACTGAAGAAAGTTAGAGGGGTTGGTGACAAATAATACAAACCACTTGTCACAAAAAAACAGGGAAAGGACTGCACCTGCCCACTTAGGGTATTTTTTCAACAGACCAACACCCCCTATTTATTTATATATTTTAAATTAAATCAAGACACAAAATATATTGTATTAAAGAAAACAGATAAAAATGTAATAAACTGACATTTGAAAAGAAGGAACATTTTCAGAACATTGTGGTGCCTTTATGGGATGATAAGGAATATTTTTTTGTTTCCTTGTTCTATCTAAAATAAGATAAAATATGTTGGTTTCCTGTATATATATATTCAACTATGGTCTCCAAGATTTTTTATTATATCTTAACTAGAGCACAGGTGAAATAATCAGCTAATGGGCGAGAGTAGGTTAGTAACCATGGTTACTGATCAGATGATTAATTCACCTGCGCTCTAGTTAAAGGGATATAAAACCCATTTTTTTTTAAAAAAATGATTTAGATAGAACATGCAATTTTAAACAACTTTGGGCTAGATTACAAGTGGAGTGCTAATTTATTGTGTGTGCGTAAACAGGTAAATTTGCCCATTAGCGGGCATGCACGATAAATAACCAATCATTACAAGTGACTGTTTATTGCTACCACAAGCTCGCGTTAGCTATTAGGTCTCTGAAAATTAACAAGAGATCAGATCTCTGGTTAATTTTCTAAATGTGCCCCAATTGCCCCCAAAATAAAGTGTGATGTCATCAAAAAATACTGCACAAAGCAGTCTATGGGGAACTTTGTGTTCTCTGTAAATATATATGTATATGCTTATATACATATATATTTATGTGTTAATATATGTATATACACATATAAACACATATATATTCCTATACATATATATTTCAATTTGCTGCCCATCGCTGTGCAACTTATCCCCTTCGCTGCACTAGTTCTCATGCTGTGTCTGGCGGAATGAGAACGAGGCTCCCATTGAAGCCTATGGAAGCACGCTTTCGTGAGCGCACAGCTTCTGTGCAATGCGAACGCAAGGTCGCGTTTGCATTGCACCTAACTTGTAATACCAGCCCATATTTGCGTGCTGGTATTACTGAAGATGTCCACAGCACCAATGATATAAAAAGTGTCTTTATTGACAACAAATCAGCAACCTTACATGCTTTTAAGTGACATGATTAAGTGACAGTAGTCACGAAACGTTGCTGATTTTTTGTCAATAAAGACACTTTTTATATCATTGGTGCTGTGGATATCTTCATGTATGGTAATATTTGTGGAATTGGCAGATTTCCGCTGTCTTCACGAGCACTGAATGATCCGGCAGCTGTTCCTAACTTTACTTGGTATTACTGAGTGGAGTGCAATATCACGTAAACTCATAATCTGGTCTTGTATAATTAACTTCTATTATCATTTTTTCTTCATTCTCTTGGTATCTTTTGTAGTAGAGCAGGAACGTTTTCTTAGAAGCCGGCCCGTTTCTCAAGTTCTATATGGCAGCAGTTTTGCAAGAATGTTATCCATTTGCAAGAACACTACATGGCACTCAGCACTATTTCCTGAATCCTGCCATGTAGTTCTCCAGATGTCTACCTAGGTATCTCTTCAACACAGAAATTCATGGGAATGAAGCAAATTTGATAATAAAAGTAAATTGGAAACTTCTTTAAAAGGTATGCTCTGTCTGAATCACAAAATACATTTTTGGGGTTTCATATCCTGAAAATCTCGCTTGTTAGGGGTGGTAATTGAGGACTGGAGTTGAGACACTGTTTTAACCCCTTAAGGACCGGGCATTTCAGACTAAAACTTCCCCCAAAAGACCAGAGCATTTTTAGCACTTTTGCCATAACTACATTTAAACAAAAGTAAAGCATTTTTTTATAGTTACCTATCAAAACTATATATTTTTTTAGTAGACAACCCAAAGTATTGATCTAGGCCCATTTTGGTATATTTCATGCCACCATTTCACTGTCAAATGCGATCAAATAAAAAAAATTGTTAAATTTTTCACAAACTTTAGGTTTCTCACTGAAATGATTTACAAACAGCTTGTGCAATTATGGTACAAATGGTTGTAAATGCTTCTCTGGGATCCCCTTTGTTCAGAAATAGCAGACATATATGGCTTTGCCATTACTTTTTGGTAATTAGAAGGCCGCTAATTGCAGCTGCGCACCACACTTGTATTATGCCCAGCAGTGAAGGTAGCTTGTAAGGTTAATTTTAGCTTTAGTGTAGAGATTACCCTCCCACCTAATACTTTCCACCCCCTGATCCCCACCTGACCCCTCTCAAACAGCTCTCTCCCCCCCCCCCCCCAATTGTCACCCCTCATCTTAAGTATTGGCAGAAAGTCTGCCAGTATAAAAATAAAAGGCTTTTTTTTTTTTTTTTTTTAAATAAAAACATCTTTAAAAATATATTTTCTGCAGTGTAGGATCCCCATAACCCCCAACCTCCCTGATCCCTCCCTAAACAGCCCTCTAAACCTCCCCCCTCTACCTATTTACCGCCATCTTAGGTACTGGCAGCTGTCTGCCAGAACCCAGTTTGCTATAAATTTTATTTACTTGTAAAAAAAACTCCTTTTTTTTCTGTAGTGTAGCTGACCCCCCATCTTTGCCATACCCCCTCCCAGATCTGCACTTCTATTGCTAACAGGAAAATAAAAGCTCAGAATTTCAGAATGGAATTAGAGGAGAAGGGGGACAAAATAAATAATGAATACATATTGCAGAGGGTTTTTTTTTTTATATATATACTATTTATCAATTTATATTATTATCTCAGTGTTTAATGTCTGATATAAAGAGTGCTCTTTCACACGTATGACTCATTTTTATGTTAAAGTACTGTAGTAAACAATTTGTGTAGAAAATGTTTTGGTTTTTTTTAAAACTGAAATTTAAAGGGACATAAAACCCAATCTGTGTATATCCTAAAAGGGCTAATTAACTAAAATAGTTTGCATAAAAAAATTGTCTAAAAATTGCTGGCAAGTATTCTAAAATAAGTAAAATGAATTACATAGCTATGCTGCATGGAGAAGCCAACTCCACCCCCCTTATCAGGACAGAAACACAACAGTTCAATGTATGACAAATATTTTGTGTAACAATTCAGCAAAAAAAGTACATTCAAGAAAAAGAAACATATTTATAAAAATAAGAAACATAACTGATATTTACACAAAATCATAGACTTTATCAACAGTATAACAACTCAAAGCAGTAAACATTGGTACACTTCAAAATACATATATAATAGGATTTACCTACTACTCATTAAATAACCCAATACTAGTTATAAAAGTCAAAATAAAACAATGAAAATAATAAAGACAAAAAACAAAACAAAAGCAAGAAAAGACTGAGAGATTAACCTCTTGTACGCATTAAAATTATTAAAGGGACAGTAAAGTCAAAATTAAACTTTTTATGATTCCGATAGAGCATGCAATTTTATACAAGAAGAAAAAAAGAAGCGGAAAATGTTGTGCTATAGATAATAAATCAACTTTGCAATATACTTTTATTCTTTATTTTGCCCACTTTTCATGTAACAGCTCAGAAAATTGTGGATTTTGTAATTCTCAGTACTTGAAATGAACCCTGCTAACTGCTCAAAGCTAACCCTGCTACATATACCTCCCTAATTGGATTTAACAATGCATTTTAGACTAAGATAATAACTGTGGCTTGCGTTTGACTCCTCCAGAAAAGATAAGTGTTGTGTGAAGTTTGGATATTGAAATCAATTGCAGTGTTTACTGTCCCTTTTAAGCTTGAAGAATATATTGTGCTGATCATTAATTCGAAGGTTGTTATGTCCTGGTGCTGGGCCAATGGCAAACTAGGTCTCACAATAGTAATGAAAAAGGGAAACTCACACAGGAGAATGCAGTATAATAATAATAGTGTTTATTATTAACTTATTGTAATAACATATATCATATTTGCAATATACATGTATTATCAAAAATGCTTCTAGTAAAAGTTATATTTGTTTTAGTGTTAACATTTTTCTCTGCAAGTGCATGTGAAGCATAGCTGGATATTCTCAGTGCGCCAGCATTTTAAATACTGCAGCTGTTTAGAGAGCCAGTGAGGCTTGTATCATATCAGCAATTAACAAATTGAGTCATTACCAGATGGTACAAGCAAGTGCTGTGTGTAAAATGCTGGTGTATGATGCATATTTAAATAAATGTTTGAAACAGCTCTACCTTTTACTAGAAGTATTTTTGCTAACAGATCTATATTCCAAAAATGCTTCTATTTAAAACTGAAATGGACCCATGTGGATTCCAGTTTTGTCTGGAATGTCCCTTTAAGAATAAATAGAACATATTCTTCTATGTGAAGAACATTGGAATATGAAATATTCATATTTCATGTTGGGTTAGAAAATACAATCGGGTTTTGCACACAAGTAAGGATGTTAGTTTTTACCCCCACTTTTCATGATCAGTTGAAGTATATGGGCGAATATGTTAACGCATTTGCGATATTCTAACTTTGGCTTTTTGCTCATGAGTGCAAAACTTTTTACTTTCAACTTGTAATACACGCGGTATCCAACGCATGGAAAAAGCCGAAGTCAAGTGGGAACGATAAATAGTGATTCACTCGTAATCTAGCCCTCTGTTGGTATCCTGTGTTAAGACATTGCTGAGAAGAAAAAAAAAGATGACGGGGGAATCTAAAGTAGACAAACCCAAGGGGCCACACAAGCCGTTGTAAAAACCTGTAACACAAACATATATATGATGTATGTATTTCACACAAAATGCAGTGAATAAATATACAACGTACTCAATGCTGTAACGAGAATACAATGTGACTAATATAACAATATACTAGTTGTTACAGTCCTCCTTTGGGACAAAAAGGGATACCTTAATGTTTCATGTCCTTAATGGAGAAAATGTTAAAAAAATGTTTAAGTTGTGTATAAGTAGGTATGGGCGAATGTGTTTATATTTGAATTCGAATGTTAGAACGAATGTTATTGTAGAAATTAGATTTACATAATAGAATGTTGATAAGAACGAATATTCTAAAAAATTCTATTATCGAATGTTATTTACAGTTTTCAAATGTCACATTCAAATTCAAATATTACATTTATAAAACACAATTGTAGACTAGAAATACTATTTTGAATTTGAATGTCACATTCAAATTTGAATATTACATTTATAAAAAACAGTCGGCTAGATTACGAGTTTTGCGTTATGGCTCATAACGCTGCTTTTTCACTACCGCTGCTATTACGAGTCTTGCAGGTATAGCTGTACCGCAAACTTTTTTGGCCGTAACGCAACGTAACTACCACACCTTTCAAAAAGTCCTTTTTCAATGGGACTTCCATAGCGCCGGTATTACGAGTTTGCCTGTCTGGCCAAAAAGTGAGCGGTACAGCCTATAACTACAACATCTGTACCTTAAACTGAAACTCAGTAATTATGGGTTTTATGCTACAAAGCTGTAGCATAAAACTCATAACTAAAGTGTTACAAAGTACACTAACACCCATAAACTACCTATTAACCCCTAAACTGAGGCCCTCCCGCATTGCAAACACTAAAATAAAATTATTAACCCCTAATCTGCCACTCCGGACATCGCCGCCACTATAATAAACATATTAACCCCTAAACCACCGCACTCCCGCATCGCAAACACTAGTTAAATATTTTTAACCCCTAATCTGCTGCCCCCAATGTCGCCCCCACTATACTAAAGTTATTAACCCCTAAACCTAACCCTAAGTCTAACCCTAACACCCCTAACTTTAATATAATTAAAATAAATCTAAATAAAAATTACTATCATTAACTAAATAATTCCTATTTAAAACTAAATACTTACCTGTAAAATAAACCCTAAGCTAGCTACAATATAACTAATAGTTACATTGTAGCTATCTTAGGTTTTATTTTTATTTCACAGCTAAGTTTGTATTTATTTTAACTAGGTAGACTAGTTACTAAATAGTTATTAACTATTTACTAACTACCTAGTTAAAATAAATACAAATGTACCTTTTAAATAAAACCTAACCTGGGTTACACTAGCACCTTACATTACACTACAATTAAATAAGTTACATTAATTAAATACAATGAACTAAATGACAAAAAAACCCCACTAAATTACACAAAATAAAAAGGAAATTATCAAATATTTAAACTAATTAACCTAATCTAATAGCCCTATCCAAATAAAAAAGCCCCCCCCCCCCCCAAAATAAAAAACCCTAGCCTAAACTAAACTGCCAATAGCCCTTAAAAGGGCCTTTTGCAGGGCATTGTGCCATAGAAATCTTTTACCTGTAAAAAAAAGATACAAACAACCCTCCAACAGTAAAACCCACCCAGGACCGTCTTTAACACAGGGCAAAAGGGGCAGCTGCCCTGGGCCCAGTCTTTGTTGAGGGGCCCAAGAGTTTTTTTTTAGTTCATGCCAGACTGCTGATGTTATGTGACATGGAGGACACACACACAGTCAGTCCTAATATTGTCACAGTCAAAAGTTCTCTGCTTATATTTATTTGTGAGAAACTGTGCCAGACGATGTCATGTGACATTCCAAGCTAGTGCCATGTGCTGTTTTAGATGTGCACTGTGCAGCACTGGATGCTAAGCCCTAACCAGGCATCCAGTCAATCCCACTGCATCAGAAAAGGTCCCACTGGGGTTACCACTGTTACCAGGTAACTGCTCTGGTGGTGGAGATTGTTTCTGGGTAGGGCTCACTATAGGCGCATGCAGCAGAAAGCTGGAGTGGCAGGCACGTGAGGATTTGAGCATCTGTGCAGCTGCGCACACTGCTCTCTTCAGTCTTGAGGCTGTGTGACTTGTCTGTATCCATGCAGCCTTGGGCAGACAGCATCCAGTCTGCTGGTCCCCTTAGCCCTGCTCTTTCTGCTGTGGCTCTAAGATCAACTAACTGAAGTTTGTTAGGAAAACAGTGCTTTGTAGAAAGGTGTCAGGGAAAAGAATAATTGAGTGTACACATGCACCTCCCCCATGCAGCATTGTCTAGTGCAGGATGAGAGGGAACTTGTTCCTAGCAAAGTAGTAACATTTGCTGCTGTGGCTGATGTATAGTGTCATGCTGATACTTCACACAAAATATTTAACCAGCTAACCTCACACCAGAATCACATTCAAAAGCATATTAAATTAATCCAGAGTGGAGGAATTTATATATTTATTTACTTATTAGTACTGCTTAGGTCCAGTTTCACATATTGGAATTTTTTTTAATGATTAGCCCAGCAGTGCATGATCCACTGCTGGGCTAATAATTAAAAAAATATATAAAATAAATTGATTTAGTTGTTTTTTTGGGATATTGGGGTGGAGAGCGAAATTGCATGGGGGGGGGCAAGAAAATGTTTGCCCAGGGTCCAGTCAGTATTAAAGACGGCCCTGAACCCACCACCCACACAACCAAACCCCCCAAATAAACTCCTATCTAAATAAACCTAAGCTCCCCATTGCCCTGAAAAGGGCATTTGGATGTGCATTGCCCTTACAAGGGCATTTAGCTATTTTCCATTGCCCAAACCCTAAGCTAAAAATAAAACCCACTCAATAAACCCTTAAAAAAACCTAACACTAACCCCTGAAGATCCACTTACAGTTTTTGAAGACCGGACATCCATCCTCACCAAGCCAGGAGAAGTCTTCATCCAAGCGGGCAGAAGTCCTCAACAAAGCCGGGAGAAGTCTTCATCCAAGCGGCAAGAAGTGGTCCTCCAGGCGGGCAGAAGTCTTCATCCAGACGGCATCTTCTATCTTCATCCTTCCGACGCGGACTGGCTCCATCTTCAAGACATCCGGCGCGGAGCATCCTCTTCATGCAGACCCAGCCCTACACTGAAGGTTCCCTTTAAGGGACGTCATCCAAGATGTCGTCCATTGAATTGCGATTGACTGATAGAATTCTATCAGCCAATCGGAATTAAAGGGTAAAAAATCCTAGTGGCTGATGCAGTCTAAAGACCGCTGCTCCATAACATGTCCGCCTACTCTGAGGCGGCAGACAGAAATCAACCCGATCCTATATGATCGGGTTGATTGACACCCCCTGTTAGCAGCCGATTGGCCGCAAATCTGCAGGGGACGATATTGCACCAGAAGTACACAAGAACTGCTGGTGCAATGAAAAATGCCATATGCTGTCGGCATTTATCGATGTGCGGCGGACATGATACGCTACATCATATCATGTCCGCCCGCACATTAATAAATATACCCCTTTGTCTTTACTTTACAGAAAATTAAATTGATTTACTACAAAATGCATTTCATTTATGAGAAATAATAGTGTAAAAGCTGTGTATGACTAGTGTTGTGAGCTTGATTTATGGCTCAAGTTTGCAGGGCCATCTCACCCCTTTCATATGTTTTAGCCGCTGGTAAATAACACACCATTAAAGTTAAAAAAGAAACTGTTCTTTACCTACAGAGCAGTTTATATCTGACTAACTGCAATCTAAGGGTGCTTCTATAAAAAATATATGTTTATTTATAGTCATGCCCTGTGCCAGGATTTTTCTGCTGCATTAGTCTGAAAATCAGTAGCTGCAGGGGTGAGCCATGGTTATGTCTTTGTTGATTCTACTGATAAATGTTTGGAGGCTGATTTGATCATAGCAGAGATGTTACTAGCTCCTGTTTTTTAAATGAATTCCTGCAGTCTCAATCATACTTTAGTCATGAGTTTTGGGATTTTTAGAATCCAAGTAACAGTTACCCTGTACATTGCAAGGCAATCATTAGTGCTTTGAGCATGCAAACATTCTCTAATACTTTCCTTAAAGGGACACTTTTAAATTAACTTCTATTTTCAAATTTACTTTGTTCTTTTGGCTTGTTACAAAACATATCTTACACTGCTGGGAGCTGGTGATTGGTGGGTGGACACATTTATCTATAGTCGTTGGGTAAACATATGTTTTCAGCTATTTCCCAGCAGTGCATTGCTGCTCTGGAGCTGATTTTAACTATGTGCAATAATAAAATGATGTAAGACATTACATACAACATTTTATTTATGTACTATTTTTTATTTAGGGTTTTTAAAGTGCAGTGTTTGTATGAAAAACACAAAAAAAACATGACCACTAAATTTGGTCAGGTTTTGTGGCTAAGTGGCTACAAAAAAAAGACTAGCGATAGCCCTTTTGGAATACCACGGTTAGTCTACTTTTGCAAATGGTATGCCATCATGGGGGTGATTTTCCTTCCTGGGCTGCCATACTGTCTCAAAGGCAGCGTAGGCCCAGAAAATCAATGTGTCAAATTTCAATGAATGAAAATAAAAATGGGCAACCCCCATAATTGACCCTGTAACTTCCAGAAACCCCATAAAACCTGTACATGAGGGGGGTATTGTTGTACTCGTGGGACATCGATGAACAGACATATGTGTGTTTTATAGCAGTAAAACATATAAGGAGGATGATATAAACAGTGAAGTTGCAGTGTTTGTGTAAGAAAAACAAAGAAAAAAAAAAACCATGACCACTAAATTTGACTAGGTTTTGTGACTAAGTAGCTGCAAAAAATGGACATATCCCTTTTGGAATACCCTGGGTTGTCTATATTTGCAAATAGTATGCCATCAGGGTGTAATTTTAATTCCTGGCTGCCATAATGTCTCAAAGGCAGCGTAGGCCCAGAAAATAAATTTGTCAAATTTCCATAAATGAAAACTGAAATGGGCAGGCCCCATATTTGGCCTGTATCTTTACCCCCCCCATAAAACCTGTACATGGGGGGTGGGGTATTGTTGTACTCATGGGACATCATTAAACACAAATATGAGTGTTTTATAACAATAAAATATATCAGGATGATATAAAAAGTGAAAGTGCAGGGTTTGTGGGAAAAACAAAACAAAAAATTATCGGCTAGATTACGAGTCTTGCGTTAGGCTTAAAAAGCAGCGTTGGCCGGTCCCAACGCTGCTTTTTAGCGCCCGCTGGTATTACGAGTCTTGCAGGTACAGGTGTACCGCTCACTTTTTTGGCCAGACTCGGAAATACCGCAAATCCACTTACGTCAATTGCGTATCCTCTTTTTTTCAATGGGACTTGCATAGCGCCGGTATTACGAGTCTGCCAAAAAGTGAGCGGTAGACCCTCTCCTGGCAAGACTGGTACCTCATTTAAAAGTCAGTAGTTAAGTGTTTTACACTACAACACCGTAGCATAAAAGTCTTAACTAAAGTGCTAAAAAGTACACTAACACCCATAAACTACCTATTAACCCCTAAACCGAAGCCCTCCCACATCGCAAACACTAAAAGAAAAATTATAACCCCTAATCTGCCGAACCGGACATCGCCGCCACTATAATAAATATATTAACCCCTAAACCGCCGCACTCCCGCCTCGCAAACACTAGTTAAATATTATTAACCCCTAATCTGCCGTCCCTAACATCGCCGACACCTACCTACATTTATAAACCCCTAATCTGCCGCCCCCAACGTCGCCGCCACTATATTAAAGTTTATAACCCCTAAATCTGTCTAACACTAACCCTAACCCCCCCAACTTAAATATAATTTAAATAAATCTAAATAAAATAACTATCATTAACTACATTATTCCTATTTAAAACTAAATACTTACCTATAAAATAAACCCTAAGCTAGCTACAATATAACTAATAATTACATTGTAGCTAGCTTAGGGTTTATTTTTATTTTACAGGCAAGTTTGTATTTATTTTAACTAGGTAGAATAGTTATTAAATAGTTATTAACTATTTAATAACCACCTAGCTAAAATAAATACAAAAGTACCTGTAAAATAAAACCTAACCTAAGTTACAATCACACCTAACACTACACTATAATTAAATTAATTCCCTAAATTAAATAAAATTATCTAAAGTACAAAAACAAACAAACATTAAATTACAGAAAATAATAAACAAATTACAAGAATTTTAAACTAATTACACCTTATCTAATTCCCCTAAAAAAATTAAAAAGCCCCCACAAAATAAAAAAAAGCCCTACCCTACACTAAATTACAAATAGCCCTTAAAAGGGCCTTTTGCTGGGAATTGCCCCAAAGTAATCAGCTCTTTTACCTGTAAAAAAATAGTACAAATCACCCCCCAACATTAAAACCCACCACCCACACAACCAACCCTACTCTAAAACCCACCCAATCCCCCCTTAAAAAAAACTAACACTAACCCCTTGAAGATCACCTTACCAGTAGACGTCTTCACCCAACCGGGCCGAAGTCCTCAACAAAGCCGGGAGAAGTCTTCATCCAAGCCAGGCAAAGAGGTCCTCCAGACGGACAGAAGTCTTCATCCAGACGGCGTCTTCTATCTTCATCCATCCAGCGCGGAGCGGGTCCATCTTCAAGACATCCGACGTGGAGCATCCTCTTCATCCGACGGCTCTTCTGGAATGAAGGTTCCTTTAAATGACATCATCCAAGATGGCGTCCCTTCAATTCCAATTGGCTGATAGAATTCTATCAGCCAATCGGAATTAAGGTAGAAAAAATCCTATTGGCTGATGATTGGAACAGCCAATAGAATGTGAGCTCAATCCTATTGGCTGATTGGATCAGCCAATAGGATTGAACTTCAATCCTATTGACTGATTGCATCAGCCAATAGGATTTTTCCTACCTTAATTCCGAATGGCTGATAGAATTCTATCAGCCAATCAGAATTGAAGGGACGCCATCTTGGATGGGGTCATTTAAAGGAACCTTCATTCCAGAAGAGCCGTCGGATGAAGAGGATGCTCCGTGTCGGATGTCTTGAAGATGGACCCGCTCCGTGCCGGATGGATGAAGATAGAAGATGCCATCTGGATGAAGACTTCTGCCTGTCTGGAGGACCACTTCGCCCGGCTTGGATGAAGACTTCTCCCGGCTTCGTTGAGGACTTCGTCCTGGTTGGGTGAAGACGTCTCCCGGTAAGGTGATCTTCAAGGGGTTAGTGTTAGGGGTTTTTAAAGGGGGATTGGGTGGGTTTTAGAGTAGGGTTGGTTGTGTGGGTGGTGGGTTTTAATGTTGGGGGGTGATTTGTACTTTTTTTATAGGTAAAAGAGCTGATTACATTGGGGCAATGCCCCGCAAAAGGCCCTTTTAAGGGCTATTTGTAATTTAGTGTAGGGTAGGGCTTTTTTTATTTTGGGGGGGCTTTTTATTTTTTTAGGGGGATTAGATTAGGTGTAATTAGTTTAAAATTCTTGTAATTTGTTTATTATTTTCTGCAATTTAGTGTTTGTTTGTTTTTGTACTTTAGATAATTTTATTTAATTTAGGGAATTAATTTAGTTATAGAGTATTGTTAGGTGTAATTGTAACTTAGGTTAGGTTTTATTTTACAGGTACTTTTGTATTTATTTGAGCTAGGTGGTTATTTAAGTTAGGGTTAGACTTAGGTTTAGGGGTTAATAACTTTAATATAGTGGCGGCGACGTTGGGGGCGACAGATTAGGGGTTAATATATATAATGTAGGTGGCGGCGATGTTGGGGGCAGCAGATTAGGGGTTAATAAGTATAATTTAGGTGGCGGCGATGCTGGTGACAGCAGATTAGGGGTTCATAAGTATAATGTAGGTGGCTGCAGTGTCCGGAGTGGCAGATTAGGGGTTAATAATATAATGTAGGTGTCGGCGATGTCGGGGGCGGCAGATTAGGGGTTAATAAGTGTAAGATTAGGGGTGTTTAGACTTGGGGTTCATGTTAGGGTGTTAGGTGTAGACATAAATGTATTTTTCCCATAGGACTCAATGGGGCTGCGTTAGGAGCTAAACGCTGCTTTTTTTTTCAGCCGGCTCTCCCCCATTGATTCCTATGGGGAAATCGTGCACAAGCACGTTTAGCCAGCTCACCGCTAACGTAAGCAGCGCTGGTATTGAGGTGAGATGTGGAGCAAAATTTTGCTCTACGCTCACTTTTTTTGCGGTTAACGCCGGGTTTGTAAAAATCCGTAATACCAGCGCTGTCTGTAAGTGAGCGGTGAGCATAAACTGCTCGTTAGCACCGCACAGCTTCTAACGCCAAACTCGTAATCTAGCCATATGTGACTACGATAAAGACTAGACATACTCCATTTTGATACCCTGGGTTGTCTACTGTTGCAAATTGTATGCCATCATGGGGGTTATTTCCTGGGCTGCCATTCTGCCTTAAAGGAGCCAAAAGCAATCATGTGAAAGACGGAAATTAATAGCAACTACTATATAGCTTTAGAATATTAATAGCAATAGCATCCCAATCCTGTTGATATGTCCACCAAACCACTGTTTTCATTATACCTTGACCTGGTTAAATGTATTCACATTAACCATAAACAAAAGCTAAAACTCAATATGGATGATCGAAAAGAAATGATCCTATGTAATGAGTTAACATATGAATAGCAGCAGGGCTCTATTCTGACAGTGAGCATTTCCACTGCAGTGTGATTGGTTAATCTCTTAGCCAATCAGAATGGCTTTAAAGATAAATATTTAGGAGGAAATCTATTAAAAGTACACAATAAAATTCTGCATTGAGTGGTAAACCCAACATTACTTTCAGGAAGTGCAGCTAGGGGCAATCTCTGGGGAATAACGAGCCGGGCACCAAAATGGTATAAATTGGTATAAGGCCCATTAAGTTGCATTTTAGATTCTATCTCCATATTTTTTTAGAACCCAGCAATGTACATATTCTTATTGGATGGAAAACCTATATCATAACATATCCTGAAATCATATTATTATAATTATACAGGTGAAACTCGAAAAATTAGAATATCGTGCAAAAGTTAATTTATTTCACTAATGTAAATTAAAAGGTGAAACTAATATATGAGATAGACTCATTACATGCAAAGTAAGATAGTTCAAGTCGTGATTTGTCATAATTGATTTGGGGAGCCATGTCATCTGCTGGTGTTGGTCCACTGTGCTTCATTAAGTCCAGGGTCAATGCAGCCGTCTACCAGGAGATTTTGGAGCACTTCATGCTTCCTTCCGCAAACGAGCTCTATGGGGATGCTGACTTCATTTTCCAGCAGGACTTGGCACCTGCCCACACTGCCAAAAGCACCAAAACCTGGTTCAATGACTGTGGGATTACTGTGCTTGATTGGCCAGCAAACTCGCCTGACCTGAACCCCATAGAGAATCTATGGGGCATTGCCAAGAGAAAGATGAGAGACATGAGACCGAACAATGCAGAAGAGCTGAAGGCCGCTATTGAAGCATCCTGGTCTTCTATAACACCTCAGCAGTGCCACAGGCTGATAGCTTCCATGCCACGCCGCATTGAGTACATTCAGTATGCATGCTTATACTTTTCAGAGGTCTGATATTGTTCTATGTACAATCCTTGTTTTATTGATTGCATGTAATATTCTAATTTTATGAGATTGTGGATTTGGGGTTTTCATGAACTGTAAGCCACCATAATCATCACAATTATGACAAATCACAGTTTGAACTATCTTGCTTTGCATGTAATGAGTCTATCTCCTATATTAGTTTTACCTTTTAAGTTGCATTAGTGAAATAAATTAACTTTTGCACGATATTCTAATTTTTCGAGTTTCACCTGTATAATATAGTGATATTAAATTAAATCACCTGCATCTTGTCAGCACTACAGAATTTGAGCTTTACAAATAAACGATAATGATAATCTAATTAACATTGCCAATCTAAATTAATCTCTACAATATCCATAAAACTGACTACCTAATTCACTTGACTGGGGAGCTTCATAGAGAAACTAATTCTTGGCCATCAAATAGCTTCTTTAACACAATAACATATACTCAAACATTTCTAAAATTGTGGCTGGCATCAATTAAAAAAGGGTAGAGAATGGCAATCCAAAGGGGAGGCTGGAAGGTGAGGCAGGAGACAGAGGTTCAAGGAACTGGCTTTCATAATATGGGTGGGTATAGGCATTCCACAATGGTGTTTTGGTATTTTGGAGCAAGATATAGGTGATTGCAGGTCTCCCATAGGGACACTAGGACAAAAAATAGAAGAAACATGGCAACACAGTGTATTAAAGGGACAGTCAAGTCCAAAAAAAAAGGTTCATGTTTCAAATAGGGCATGTCATTTTAAACAACTTTCCAATGCACTTTTATCACCAATTTTGCTTTGTTCTCTTGGTATTCTTAGTTGAAAGCTAAACATAGGAAGGCTCATGATAATTTCTAAGCCCAAGAAGGCTGCCTCTTATCACAGGCTTTTTTATTTGCTTTTCACAACTGGGGGGAGCTAGTTCATGTAAGCCATATAGATAACATTGTGATCACGACCATGGCTTGTGGCAGACACTGCACTAATTGTCTAAAATTAAAGTCAATAGATAATAATTAAAATGTCATGTGATCAGGGGGCTGTCAGAAGATGCTTAGATACAAGTTAATCACAGAGGTAAAAAAATATATTATTATAACAGTGTTGGTTATGAAAAACTGGGGAATGGGTAATAAAGGGATTATCTATCTTTTAAACAACAAAAATTCTGGTGTTTACTGTCCCTTTAACTTAAAGGGCCACTGTAAGTAAATATTTTCTATGCCTGTTACTAACTAACTACCCCAAATACGCTTTTTATCAATAGCATTTCATTAATATATCTCTACCATATATCAGAAATCTTGTCTGCAAATTTAATTGTTTTCCAAACCCACTCCGTGGGTATCCTTTGCTCTGTACCAATCCGTTTACAATACCAAGGTTTCAAAATGGCGCTTTAAACACAAAGTTATTGGTTTAAGTATTTTGAACACGCAGTGCTGAAAATAGTGGGCAGGATAACGTGACATCATTGGCGAATAAAAGATATAACTTTTAGAACGTTATGAAACTTTGTTTTGGAGAAAATATAGGTCAGTAGGTTTTAATTAATGTTTATTAACTTTAATATGTTAGTTGTTTAGCTTAAAAATTATAACAGAAAGTAATCCTTTAAATGGAATTATCATTCAAAATTCAGGAGAGGTCAAATGTATTTGGTAAGGCTCATTGGCCAGGTATTGGTTTAACAATATTAATTAAATGGACATGATACTCTGATACTGATACTGATGAGAAAAAATGTTTTATTCCATCTAAAATAAAATGCTCTTACAGTGCTTTCTTAAAAAAACAAACAAAATCTTCTTGCTCAATTAATCCAATCTTTTCTGGTTATCTCTATAAGCCAATGAAACAGTTATTTCTGAACTTCTTTTTAGTTTAATATTTAACTTCAGTAGCTTTCAATTAACAATTTTTCACAGAAAAAAATATTTGTAACGTTTAACAACTACCCATATATATATAATGAAACACTTTGATTTCCATGTCTATTTAAGAGTATAAACTATATATTTTGCTTGTGATTCCTAATGGTTACTTTATTTCTAAATGCTAGATACCAACTTCTGTGGACAGACAAACATCACTTCACCAGATAAAGCTAACGTCTATAGATAACCCTTTAATCACAAGTCTCTTTAGCTAGATGGTACAGAACAGATTTATATTTACTATCATACTCCTAGAAATAAATGTTTAAACATATTCTAACCTAATTTTCTGATTCTCTTGATTTAGTTATAACACTACATGACAAGATGTTGACAAGGCAGGATATATATATATATATATATATATATATATATATATATATATATATATATATATATATATATATATATTTTTTTTTTTTTTTCTGCTTTTCCACTTTATGGCAAAAACTATTCCAGGTGAAACCAGAAGACATTATTTTCCCTTTTTTTTGACCAGCACTATTTTGGATTGTAAAATGTTTTATTACATTGATGGAATCTTTAAAAATGTTTGTCAACACTATATCATGTTTTGCCCTCATTATAATATCTGTTGGCATTTTTTTTTATGTTATTCACTTCTTCAAGATTTCTAGTATTTACCTGGTGTGTAGTCATTCCTACATAGGACGTTTCACAAGGACGGTATAGTTTGTAGCTTACCCCAGTGGTACGGCAAGAGATATATTGACGTGACTTATCAACCTTTCAATATCTTTATTTGTGTCTCAATGCTGACACCACCAATGGAAGCTTGGCTACAGTTAGTTAGGATTAATAATGCTAAAATGACTTGTTCTAAATAATAAGAGCATGTATTTTTATTTTTTGAATTATAATGTTGCTTTACCTAGAGTTTGCTCTTATTTCATACAGATATTTTAGCAGTTTTACTAGTCAAACAGCAGCTCTTCTAAAGCATTGACTTTGCTTAGAAAACCCCCAAAACAAATACTTGCATACAATGTATTTGGATGGCAATTCAAACGAATTGGAATAGGGCCATAATGAGGTTAATGAGTCCTCTAAAATACCTGAGGGTAAAAAAAATAATGTGATATAGGAATTGCATATGTTATGAACAAAATATATTCCCCTCTGCAATTCTGACAGATTACTGGATTTTATCCCTTTTTTTTCTCTCCTCTGGCAGGAAAGCTTTGCAAGGCCGGGGCTTGTGAAATTCCCTGACATGCTTCTGTTGAAAGCTTTTATATGTACTCTGGGAACAGAGAGGTACCACATGAGTTAGTGTGACGCAGAGAGCCAAGTACATTTTTTTCTTGAAACAGACCAGATCGTGGGGGTCTGAAGATGTTAACAATTTCATTACCAGTCAGACATTGAACAGTCTTATTTTTGTTACTATTATTACATAAATTAACAAGTTGTAGAAACTGTGCAGTGTTTCAATATAGATTGTTCAGCTAAATAAAGTATTCAGTGCTAACATATACAATTTATTTAATTTTTTTATTTGGAAGGAAAACCAATATATATCCAAATTATTAATACCTATACTTAGAGAGTGTATTAAAGATGTGCCATCTAAGTTCAATATCAGACTGCAATAGAACTCTAAGTCCCCATCAGTAGATCATCTCTAGTTCTCTAAGTACTCATCAGTAGATCATCAGTTGTTCTCTAAGTAATAATCAGTAGATCATCAGTTGTTCTCTAAGAGCTCATCAGTAAATTGTAAGCTTTTACTGTGATTACTCATTCATATACTTCCAACATTCCGACACCAAGAGGTAAGCAGGTGGAATCAGAGTAAAAAAAGGCAGGGCATGGCTTGGTGGAAGTGGGTGGGATGGACAGTCTTTGGGGTATGGCTGATCAGCCTGGAAGCAGTCGGCAAGCATGGTTGGGTGGTTTCAGGGAAGAATTGTGGCAGTTGTGTGGGTATGGCCATGCAGTTCAGTGGACAGTTAGCATGCTTCTGGATGGGGTAGAGGTGCCCCCAATTTTATTTTCTTAAACAGAATTTACTAGAGTTCCCAACCCTTCTGTATCTTTCAGGACTAACAGCATTTAGAAGACCGCCCCTGCTGTCCCTCCCCCAAGGACTGCTTAGTCATGCCCTTAGACCCTGTCTTCAGCATGTCTACCCTCCCTACACTACTCCCTAACTTTCCACTGAAAGGATCAAAAAGAAAACAAGGGGCGTCTCATATTGTTTTCTATTATATTGAAAATAAGGCAAGCTCCACTTCGAAAACAACCAGATGAGATGCTTACCTATGAAAAAATCAAAAAGAAAACAAGAGGCGCCTCCACTGAAAATCTGTGACTCCGCCAGTTTTGGATTGGATCCAGGAAATGTTGGGAGGTATGGTTCATTATGTGAAACTAGGATATCAAAAGGGTTGACAAAGTACATAAAACATTGTGAATGACAGAATGACAGGGCTTGTAAGCCACAACAAATGCACAAAAATGCAAAATGGGCGAGAGTGTAATTTATTATTATTATTTTATAATAACAGTATAATTTGTATCACACCAGTGGCCTCAAGTAAAAAAAAATAAGATTCAGCACAAGGATATTAGTGCACAAAATATACACGTTAAGCATTCCATGTAGGGCACTAGCAATGTTGTGACATGCAAAAAACCCTGTGATGCAATTTAAAAGGACACAAAGTTGAAAAATGAAATGAACATAGGTACATTTCAGATTTAAACAGAAACATTTTTCATTATATTTCCATTAGCAGAAATGCTTATAGTATGATATTACTGTTTTTCAGAGGTATATGTACGTATGCTGTGAGTGCACATGCTCCAGTATTTAAACACTACACCTTCTAAGAGAGTGTACAGTGGCTTATATGACACAAATTAACTATTTCCAGGCACAATACACACTTCTGAACTTGAAAACTGCTGCACAGGCCCTCACAGCATATGTATAAAGTTTTACTAGAAGCATTTTTGCTGATGTAAGTATCTTGGAAAAATGCATATATTTCAAATTAAAATGCAGCAGTTTTGACCTTTCTATCCCTTTAATAAAAAAACAACAAACTATGGGCTAGATTAGAAATTTGCCCATTTATGGGAGCATGATAATTAATCAGCCATTACAAGTAGCAGTTAGCCAGAGGTTAGATCTCTGGTTAATTTTCTAAAAGTACCTTTAAAAAAAAAAAAAAAAAATTAAAAAAAAGGGACACTGTACCCAAATTTTTTTCTTTCGTGATTCAGATAGAGCATGACATTTTAAGCAACTTTCTAATTTACTCCTATTATCAAATTTTCTTCATTCTCTTGGAATCTTTATTTGAAATGCAAGAATGTAAGTTTAGATGCCGGCCCATTTTTGGTGAACAACCTAGGTTGTCCTTGCTGATTGGTGGATAAATTCATCCACCAATCAAAAACTGCTGTCCAGAGTTCTGAACCAAGAAAAATCTTAGATGCCTTCTTTTTTATATAAAGATAGCAAGAGAATGAAGAAAAATTGACAATATCAGTAAATTAGAAAGTTGCTTAAAATTGCATGCTCTATCTGAATCGCGAAAGAAACATTTTGGTTCAGTGTCCTTTTAAAGTTGGTGGGAGTGGGGTGTTAGAAAAAAACTGCTCTGAAAAGTGCCTTTACATTGCATGAGAACGAGGCTCCCGTAGGAGCCTATGAAAGCACGCTTTTGTGAGTACAATGCTTCCTAGCAATGCGAACACAAGCTTACGTCCGCATTGCGATTTACTTGTAATACCAGCGCACATTATAGTATTTATATTTAGCGCTCCACTTGTTATCTAGCCCTATGTGTCTGACAGATAAAAATCAAGGGGGGGCATGGGCTGTTTTTGGCACCACAATCTCATTAAAATAAGCATCGCAAAAGCTGAATGCCACAATACCCTCTTCAATTATACACATACTGTACAATAATATATATATATATATATATACAAAATTATGTTTACTGTCTGTTTAGATGTATAGTTATGTTAAGAAGTTCTGTGTGTGTAGGAACTTTTATATACTTAGAACTTTTTTTGAAATATTCTTGAATGATAAATATATTGTTTGTTGGATTGTTGCTGTTGATTTTCCATTAGCTTTTCCTGCTGGTTGCACAAGTCTTTAAAGAGACACTGAACCTCAAAATATATTTTCAATACACTTGCGGTATTGCAACACAGTTGTATTGCTGATTTTATATATAAAAATTAAAAGCCATGATGTACCTTATTTCTCAGCCCCCATCCAGCTTTATTTTTTTTTAATAAAGAGCGTCAAGTGAGATTCAAATGGGTAGTACATAGACAAAGTTGTAATAACAGTGCCTAGATTAAAACAAGAGTGTACTTTCATTGATTTATGATGAAGTCTAGGATTTTGGCTGTAGAGCAGTGAGAGTTTTTATGTGGGCCTATGGGGCAGGCGGTAGGGCACCTGATTGGCTGTACTGCCCACCTTCAGTTTACTTATAAAAATAGTTTCAAAGAAGTGGGCTAGCAAAGTATTTTTAAGGGTTAATGTCTCTTTAAAGGGACATTGTGCACTATATATTTATTTGTATAAATGTATTGTAGATTATCCATTTATATAACCCATCTGGGAGTGTTTTTGTAACAATGTATAGTTTTGCTTATTTTTTAATAACATTCAGGTCGATTACGAGTTTTGCGTTCGTGTTTTAACACTGAAAAAATTGTCATTTCAGCGTTAAAACAGCAACTCAGCCATTACGTCGGTTTAGCTGTACCGCAAGCCTTTTAGCCTGTAACGCAACGTCAGTCCCGCACTAAAAAAAATGATGTTTTGCGGTGAGGCTAAAAAACTTGCGTTCCAGCTTATACAAACACGATCCGTACCGCCATCTGAGAGCAGTAGTTATGAGTTTTGTGCAACAAAACTGTTACACAAATCTCTTAACTAAAATTTTACAAAGTACACTAACACCCATAAACTATCTATTAACCCCTAAACTGAGGCGCTCCCACATTGCAAATACTATATTAAAGTTATTAACCCCTAATCTGCTGCTCCCAACATCGCCGCCACTAATAAAATGTATTAACCCCTATTCCACCAATAGGAATGAGAGCTGCTTAATTCCTATTGGCTGATTTAAAATTTTCAGCCAATATGAATGCAATGGTACCCCCAGTATAAAAGGGGTACCTTGCATTTGAATCCTCAGTGTGCGGCGGACGATCGCATGAAGAGGACCTCCACGTCGGATCGATGGACCTCTGCCTGGACCTCCGCCTTGGACCTTCGCCTGGACCACTGCCTCCGCACATTAGACCGCTCCACCTCCACAGGGATGAAGAAGATGCCGGTCCCGCTATGGATGAAGATGGAGCCGCTGGGATGAAGATCGTTCAAGCCAGACTTCAGCAACTGTGAGTACCTAAAGAAGGGTTAGTGTTAGGTTTTTTAATGTTTTTTTTGGGGTGGGTTTTTCTTTTAGATTAGGGTTTGGGCTTGTCTTAAAAGAGCTGAATGCCCTTTTAAGGGCAGCAAAAGAGCTAAATGTCATTTTAAGGGCAATGCCCATACAAATGCCCTTTTCAGGGCAATGGGTAGATTAGGTTTTACTTTATTTTTATTTTGGGGGTTTGGGGGTGGGGGTTTGTATACTGTTAGGGGGTGTTTGTTTTTCTTTTGTAGGAAAATAGCTGATTTCTTTAGGGCAATGCCCTACAAAAGTCCATTTTAAGGGCCTATAAAAGGCCCTTTTAAGGGCCCTTGGTAGTTTATTATAGATTAGGGTTTTTTATTTTGGGGTGTTTTTTTATTTTTTTTAAACAGGGTATTAGAATAGGAATAATTGTTATTGTTTTGGATAATTTTGTTATTTTTTGTAATGGTAGGTTTTAATATTTTTTTAGTGTTTTTTATTTTTTGTAATGGTAGGTTTTTTTTTAGTAATGTTAGGTTTTAGTGTAAGGCAGCTTAGGTTTTACTTTTATTTCACAGGTAAGTTTGTATTTATTTTAACTACGTAGTTAGTTAATAACTATTTACTAACTAGTCTACCTAGTTAAAATAAATACAAACTTACCTGTGAAATTAAAACCTAAGCTAGCTACAATATAACTATTAGTATTATTTTTAGTTTTAAATATTATTTAGTTAATAAATGTAACTTTAATTTCACTCTATTTTAATTATGTTAAAGTTAGCGGATGTTAGGTTTAGGGTTACGGTTAGGGTTAGGGGTTAATATAGTTTCATTTAAGTTGTTGCGATGTGGGGGGCTGGCGGTTTAGGGGTTAATAAGTTTATTTAGTGGTAGTGATGTGGGAGGCCAGAGGTTTAGGGGTTAATAACTTTATTTAGTGGCGGCGATGTCAGGGAGCGGCGGAACAGGGGTTAATATCTTTATTATAGTGTGGGCGATGTTCGGGTGCGGGGGAATAGGGGTTAATAACTTTATTATAGTGGCGGCGATATCGGGAGCAGCAGATTAGTGGTTAATAGATTTATTTTGGCTGCGGCAATATCGGGAGCGGCAGCTTAGAGGTTAATAACTCTATTTAGGTGTCGGCGATGTCAGGGGCAGCAGATTAGGGGTGTTTTTTTCCCCATAGTCATCAATAGGGCTACATTCCTTGGCTTTTCATTCCGCAATCGCAGGTGTTAGTTTTTTTTCTAACACTCTCTCCCCATTGATGTCTATGGGGAAAGCCTGTATTTTGTGCGGTATGGAGCTCAACGCAACCATATCGCATGCACAAGCCGGCTTTTCAAAAACTCGTAATGGCAGCGCTATGGAGGGTGAAATAATGCAACTTTTATTGCGTTCGTTTCGCACCCTTTATCGCGCAAAACTTGTAATCTAGGTGTCAGTGATGATTTTGATGACTCCTTACCAAGCCCCATAGTATCAGATGTATACACACGTTTACAGACTCCAGCTGGCTCCTGTCTGTATAATCTGTCTTTTCATATGCCGGAAAGAGGGGAGTGCCTGCTGTTCTTATTTTCCCAGCCCCTTCCATTGGGTGTTCCAGCCTAACCACATCAACAGTGCTAGATTGGGAGCTTTTAAGTAAGTCCCCCCCCCCCCCTCCAAACATTTGTATTGGTTTTTCAAAAATAATATAACAATAAAACAATGAATAATATTATCAATTTATGCATGGTTACATAGATATTGTTCTTTTGTAAACATATGTATTTCAATCATCAATCATAATATAGTCCAGATATAGTTAAGGTGAACATTCATATGTACCATATTGTTACATAAACAGTTTCATATTATCTTTAATTTCTGTCTATTCAATTTTAGTACCAGAAGTGTGTTACTTTCAAATGGAATCTAATTTTTGTTAACAAATAAGGATCCACTCATATAGGCGGAATAAGGAAAGAAAGGCCTAGGATAGGGAAGAAAAGAAAAGTGGGAAAGAGGAGACAAGTAGAGAGAGAGAAAATAAAGGGTTAGAGAGGGGGAGAGGTAATTGTAAGTTTTTAAAAGGTTTTATACTGTGTTTTTTATATCAGTACCTGTGCATATTCTTCTTTATAGTAGTGTCTATTACATGCAGTTATATTAAAATTGGTGTATACTGTCCCTTTAAGGTATTTTTATGGGAAGTTTCCAATGCTATCTCTAATAATACTAATTCCTAATTCCTTCTCTCTGGCTACCATCTTATAAAACACTGCCTTTCAACATCCACTGCTCTCTGTTAAAATACAAAATGCTCAAAAGAACCTGCAGAACCACTGAATGCATACAGACCCACAACACTGTTGCATTAAAGGGACACTGAACCCAATTTTTTTCTTTCGTGATTCAGATAGAGCACGCAATTTTAAGCAACTTTCTAATTTACTCCTATTATCAAATTTTCTTCGTTCTCTTGCTATCTTTATTTCAAAAAGAAGGCATCTAAGCTATTTGTTTGGTTCAGAACCCTGGAAAGCACTTGTTCATTGGTGGATGAATTTATCGATCTAATCAGCAAGAAAAACCCAGGTTGTTCACCAAAAATGAGCCGGCATCTAAACCTACATTTTTGCATTTCAAATAAAGATACCAAGAGAATGAAGAAACTTTGATAAAAGGAGTAAAATTAGAAAGTTGCTTAAAATTACATGCTCTATCTGAATCATGAACATTACATTTTGAGTTTACTGTTCCTTTAATGTCACTCAAATGCAAAGAAACCTTGGAAATTGCTGATTTTAACTCTCTATATGAAAGTTTGGAATAAACAATGTTCTGTTCATCAAAATACAGCATACAAGCAAAATTAGACATTTTTTCACAGCACATTTACTAGGAGATTTTTGTTAAACATAAAAGGTTTCTTAAAAAGCATTTACCGCTACTGGAGTGAAACTTAAACTGGAGCAAACAATACTGTACATACGGCTTGAACCGACTATAAGTCTCGTGATGTCCTGCACTGCAGAATTATACCCACAAATATTTAATCAAAGAAAAATGATTAATAAATAATAATAGACAATAAAAATTCAAAATTGTATTGAAATATAAAAAATACAGGATCATATATAGTAGGACCCCCAAAAAAGCTTTTTTAGGGTGTTCTTTCTTAATTCGCTCATGTACTTTTAAAAGTAATTTTAATAAAAAGTTGCATTTTTTTATTTATTACCCATAAGTATAAACAAATTTTATTTGAGCAAAAGGCTCCTTTTTATTTTTGGAGGGGGTGCAGTGTTTCAGTTTAGAATTTCATTGATATACAAACTGGTTCAACACAATATGGTTTGTAACATACAAATTACATTATAGAAAAACAGAGCAAGCTAAGAAAATATTAAAATTAAATTTCTACCAAGGGTCACATACAGATTAAAGAGGGGACAATTAGTATGTTACACTAGATTCGTTTCTGTGATAGTATTTTCTCTAAAGTACACACCGGTGCCAATATTTATATATTTTAAAAGCCGACAAGTCTGTGTAATTTTTAAAGGAACAGGAAACCCCAAAATTTTCTTTCGTGATTCAGATAGAGCATACAATTTTAATCAAATTTCCAATTTACTTTTATTATCTAATTTGCTTCATTCTCTTGTTATCCTTTGCTAAAGGAACATTGTCAGCTAGCTGAACACATCTAGTTAGCCAATCACATGAGACAAATGTGTGCAGGCACCAATCAGTAGCTAACTCCCACTAGTGTAGGATATGTGCATATTCTTTTTCAACAAGGGATACCATGAGAACGAAGCACATTTGAAAATAGAAGTGAATTTAAAAGTGTCTTAAAATGACATGCTCTATCTGAATTACGCAAGTTACATTTGGACTTTCCTATGCCTTTAAATAAGAAATAATAATTGAAACTATAAACAATCATGACACCTGCTATACCTTTAATAAAACTTAATGAGCTGTCTGTAAACCATATATAATCACTGATGCATCCTTTCTTGGGTCAGAGGTTCCTCATTGTCTCTAACAACTGTTGCATGCATTGTGTTTTCTGTATTAAAGGCCGTGGGACATTTTCAATAAGCCCCTTTTGTGAAAGTTATAAGCATATTACTCTACAATGTTTGTACAGTTTAAGTTACCATCAAGCCAGTGATTTTGTGGTTGCAGCTGTATTTTCTTATCAAATAACTCACATTGACTGTAATTCTACCCCCAGTTAATGCTCTTTGTATTCGTGGGAACGACTGGGCTTCTGTGGATTCAAGTATATTACAGCGTTAAGAAGACATGTGATCTAGAACGTGGGACACTCACTTCCAATTTGATGTTGGCACTAGTTACAAGTATTAAGCTAGATTTTTTTCTTTTCTTTGAAAAAGACACGTGTAGTAACAAGCACCATTGAAAAAGCAAGTTACAGAAGTATGAAATTACAGCAATGATCAGAGGAGAACAAAGACGTATTATCTGGAGAAATAAGCCAAAAGGGCTATGGAGACAACCCTGTCTTTTTCTTTCTCACACAGTACAATTGCTGTGTCTGAAAGAATTCAGACTCGTCTGTACTGTCAAGAGGAAGCATTTTACTTCCTGCTCTTATCATTTCTAAGCTGATGCAAAAAAAAAAAAAGAAAGAAAAAAAAAGGTCATTCTTGATTGTGCAATGCAGACGTCATTCCAATGCAACACTATATTCCCATTAGTGCTTCTCCAGCACGCTTCCTTCGTGTCTTGGCTGAGAAAACCTATCTTTTTTATGAATCAATTCAATTGCCTGATGACTATACAGTACCTGCTTCAGACGCACTTTCTGATGTACCATGTATCTTTTATTTATGAACTACAGACTGCAGACTGTACCTTAGTGTCATGATAACTTACATTTCTTTCCTCTCAGCCATTAAGGCACCGATTTTACAATTTATGATATTTTAATACACAAGACTGTCGGCTCTCATGTACAGTACACTATGCAATTTAAAATATTACATACAGGGGTCAAGTCCTACAAAAAAAAATGTGGGAACAACTAATATTGTTTTACACACATACACACACACTGTATGTATGTATATATATATATATATATATATATATATATATATATATATATATATATATATATATATATACAGTATATACCCTTTGGTTAATGAAAGCAAATTAAATCCAATGAAGGATTGAATAGTTGCCTTTGGGCCTGAGACTCCTTCTCTGGCACAGAGTCTCACCCACCTAAGGTGCAATAGTCCTATTTCTGCTGAGGGGTGCTAAATAACACCAAAGCAAGCCCATTACTAGAGGATCTCACTATCCCTTTATCTGTATGGGAAGTTTTCTTTGTGAATTTGTATTCTTATTTTATTAAACATATTGCACCATGAGAAGTGTTTTTGTGCGCTGGTTTTTCTAGATAATACATTTTTTTTATAAAACCTAAGCTAGATACAATATAACTATTAGTTAGCTGGTGGCTGCACATATATGCCTTTTATCATTGGCTTACCTCATGTGTTCAGCTAGCTCCCAGTAGTGCATTGGTGCTTCTTCAACAAAAGATACTAACAGAATGAAGCACATTTGATTGTATACTTTGCACACTCTATTGAAATTAAGAAAGTTTAATAAGACTTTACTGTCCCTTTAAATGCAGCTTTACTTACTAGATGTTAAATATACAAGGTATATTTGCCACACACCCTATTACATAATACAGGTAGTATATATAGTAGACAAATTAAGTGCTCAAATGGCTCATTTTACAGATATCCCTGTCTGGCAGGTTACATGATGCAGTATTGCTAACTTTATATACTTTATGTAAAGGTATTCATATACCTCCAAATATTTCCCATAGGCTTTCTTGGATGGGGCGGTGGAAGAGCTTATGGGTAGTGGCCCGTCCGCATGTTGAGAGTTGGAAAGAGTACTCTTTAGTTAAAGGGACATGAAACCCAAACATTTTCTTTCATGATTCAGTTAGAGAATACAATTTCAAACAACTTTCTAATTTACTTCTATTATCTAATTTGTTTCATTCTCATGTTATCATTTGTTGAAAGAGCAGCAATGCACTACTGGTTTCTAACTGAAACACATGGGTGAGCCAATGACAATCATTATATATATATCTGCAGGCACCAATCAGCAGCTAGAACTTAGGTTCTTTGCTGCTCCCGAGCTCACCAAGATAAACCTTGCAGCAAAGGATAACAAGAGAAGTAAGCAAATTAAATAATAGTTGTAAATTGGAAAGTTGTTTAAAATTGTATTCTGTATCTGAATCATGAAAGAAAAATGTTGTGTTTCACGTCCCTTTAAGGACAGCTGTTAGTGACAAAATGTCACTTTTTACAGCTAAAGGGAAGAATTTTTTTTTGCAATTCCCCAAAATATTTTTTTTTTTTTATTGTAAGAGCAATCAAGCTGTGGGACTTTTGCCTGAGAATTACTGATTATACAGTAGATAACTTTAAAAGGGCTTAGATTTATTTTTGGCTAAAAGGTAAAGAAGATATTTGTAAACAATTTCAAGGAATATTAAACAGTATGTTTTATTGTTGTAATAAAAAAAGGACTAAGCAGTGGGTTATACTTAATAGAAATCATTGCAGTATGTATTATTCATCATTTAGAAATGTTATCTGTTATTTCTTTTTTAACTTAATCTGTCTGTGCTGTGCCAATTACTGTCTCGGCCCTACAAGGAGGCTGGGGTCTCTACAGGAAGGCATATCTAGCTTGATGTAATAAATCTTCTTGAGTAACTTGAGCTGGCGTTGTGAATGCAAGAGAAACAGAAAAATTGTTATGCTCATGCTCAGAAGAGGCAGAAAGCAAATTGAGTTCAAACAATGTCTGCTCTCTTATCTGTCTAAGGTAGTGGGAACAAAGAGAAATTATAAGTGCTAATTTTGCAAGAAAATAAGTAGCTTGTTTGCTGTTTTTTTGTTTGTGTTAAATTCTTTTTATTGAGAGAACAAGGCATATAAAAGAGGTACAAGCGTAACCATCTTGTGTATCCACGCAGGGATATGTGTAAGTCTATACAGTGATAAACGATACATGAACCAGGGCAAAGACATTGTAAAATGTTAAATAAGCACAAAATACAGATAATAGCGAATAGATAATCACATTATACATGTAGTACAATAGACGATCCGGTAGACGTGTGACAATTTTTATAACATCAAATCTAGTATCGCTAGCCCATAGATCACAGACGATCAGATGTGCTCTGGGGTTCTCAGTTGGTTCTCATTTTACTTTTAATATCTCATAGTAATGTATTTCTCGTAGATTGCTGCAAGAATGGGGGAGGAGAGAGGAAAAAAAAAAGGAATGAAGAAGAGGGAAGGGGGAAGAAGGATTATAGTATCATGCGGATTTTCAGAGTGGGAATTTCTCCATCCATGGAGACCAGATATCTAGATAGGAGTCCATTTAGTCTAAGACTGAATAAGAGTATGATTCCATTTTCTGTAGGAAGTGTGCAGTGGCTATGATTTGTGGGATGGTGGGAGGAGATTTTTGCTTCCATGCTTTCGCAATTTCAAGTTTAATGGACATAAGTATGTAAATAGTAAGGGATTTTTGGGCCCTGGACATTGTCGGGAAATCTAAATGTAGGAGGCAAGTCTGCGGGCTAAGTGCAGAGGTAATGTGCAAGGAGTTAAGTATGTTGAACATCTGTGTCCAAACTGGTGCAATTTTTGGGCAGTACCACCGAATGTGGCTCTGCGAGCCTAATAGGCCACATCCTCTCCAGCAAGTAGGAGGGTGATTGACATAGATTTTGTGTAAAGTAAAAGGGACTAAATGCCATCTAACCGTAATCTTATAGTGTAGCTCCCACAAAGTTGCACAGTGCAACAGTTTCCTAGTAAAAAGAATCTCTCTATGCCAGGTATCAATGTCAGCAGTGAAATTGAATTCTCTCTCCCAAGCAAGGTGTTGTAATATCTTATGGTGTGAATGAGTCTCAAGGAGGAGACCACAATGAAACGAGAGAGACCCCCTTGGCAAGTGGGCTTGTGTCCAGCTTTGTTCCCATACAGTAGATTCTCTAAGATCCCCTCTAGGGAATCCCCATGCTCTAAGAAAAGAGCACAGACGTAATGCTTCAAATCAGAGGGTAAGTGGTATCTGGAAGTCTTTGCATATGCTATTATGTGACAATGTGTTTGTATGGTCGTAGAGGTCTGATATAGAGGAGGCATTAAAGTTTCGCCAGGTTAAAATGTGAGAGTCAGGAAGGCAGAAAAGGGAGCTGGCGATTGTCTGCTGTGGAGATGGATGTGGGGCGATATTAGAAAGGTGTCTGGTCTGGCTCCAGAACTGTAGAGTATCCAGTATCACAGAATGAGTAGTTTTAAGATATCTCCAACAATGTGAGGAGATCCAGGGTAAATCACATAGGAGTAACCCTTGCGGGAGAAGCGATTGTTCTACTTCCTTCCAAGAGGAGACACCCACTGTGTCACTCCAACTCATTAGGTGTGTCAACCGCGCGGATTGATAATAGAGAATAATGTTTGGCAGGCTAAGTCCACCATTAGTGGTATCTCTTTGTAAGGTTTGTGTGGAAGTCCTAGGCTTTTTACCCTTCCATATATATTTTGTAATGAGGCTTTGCAATCTGTTAAGTACGGGCCTAGGGACATTAATCGGGAGGGAATGGAAGAGATAGAGAATTTTGGGGATGAAAGACATCTTAATAGCAGTTATCCTTCCAGTCCATGAGATTTCTCGGAATTCCCAGGATTCTAGAAGTCTCTGCCATTCAGGGAGTCTGTCAGAGAAGTTTTTAGCGATTACAGTGGTAATGGACATGCTAAGATAAGTGCCTAGGAGCTTAATAGAGTGCGCGGACCATTGGAATTTGTATAGTTTCTGAAGAGATGTCAGCTCGCGAGGTGGAATGTTCAAATGAAGAGCTTCTGTTTTATTTACGTTTAATTTATAATAGCTGATGGAGCCAAAATGAGCGAGGAGTTTAAAGACAGCCGGGAGAGACTTAGAAGGGTCAGTTAAGATAAGCGTGATGTCATCCGCGTAAAGGGCGATTTTATGTTGTCTCCAAAAAAGAAACACCAGATATGGTTGGATCGAATCTAATTGTTTGCTGTTTTTTAACTCAATCTGTTTCTTTTTATGTTTACTTTGATTTAAGATATTTGTTTTAACAAAATGAACACTGTTTTATATCCTCTATAATACACACTCCAGCACGTAAAATGGATAATTTGGAGTATATTAAAGGAAAGAAAAAAATCACAGTTCAATGGAAAGGCATTTTTAAAGGTTTTTAAAGGTCTGTTCACTTGGCTTTTTTTTTATTTACATTAACCAAAAAGAATCCGTAACAGTTAAAGGGACAGTCAAGTCCAAAATAAACTTTCATGATTCAAATAGGGCATGTCATTTTAATCAACTTTCCAATTTACTTTTAGCACCAATTTTGCTTTGTTCTTTTGGTATTCTTAGTTGAAAGCTAAACCTAGGTAGTCACATATGCTAATTTCTTACACCTTGAAGGCCGCCTCTAATCTGAATGCATTTTGACAGTTTTTCACCACTCATGTGTGTCATATAGATAACATTGAGCTAATGCACGTGAAGGTACCTAGGAGTGAGCACTGATTGTCTAAATTGCAAGTCTGTTAAAAGAACTGAAAATAAGGGGGCAGTCTGCAGAGGCTTAGATAGAAGGTAATCACAGAGGTAAAAAGTGTATTAATATAACTGTGTTGGTTATGCAAAACTGGGGAATGGGTAATAAAGGTATTATCTATCTTTTTTAAACAACAAAAATTCTGGTGTTGACTGTCCCTTTAAAGGGACATGAAACCACACATTTTCCTTTTGTGATTCAGCTAAAGCATATTATTTTAAAATGATTCTAATTTACTTCTGTCACATTTACTTTGTTCTCATGGTATTCTTTGTTGAAGAGCATACCTAGGTGCCATATAGTGCTCTTTACATGTGTATACTCCTGAGCCTACCCACCTGTGTTTCAACAAATAGTACAAAGTAAATTTGATAACAGAAACAAGTTGGATTTTTTTTTAAATTGTACACAAAAAGAAAAATCTGGGCTTTTATGTTGACTTTTTTTTGTTTGTTTTTTTTAAACACGTCTACTATGTATGTTACTATGTTTCACTTGTTTTACATTCTTTATCCACCATATTAGATCTGGGGCGAAATGGGAGAATGTGTCATAATATTATTGTCAATGTTTTGCAAATATAGTACAGTTATCATAATGCATGAATATATATTATACACACAAACAACAACATAACATAACAACATACACAAAAACATTTGTGCAATAAAGTTTTCAGGATTTTACAATTTTTTATAAACTGCATAGTATTAGTACTTCATGATGCATAATGGGGTTAATACATTCTTCCGGCATAAATTCCCTTAATATTTTGGGTCAGACAGATAACAAATAAGTCTGAAAATGTCTGAGACATTAAACCAGTGCTGCTAAACCCTCACTTAATTATATGAATCATGAAAGCCACTAAGTTTATCTATGACTGATAATGCGTGGTTGTCAATACACAATCCTAAGCCACATTGCTGGCACGGATTGCTGTTGATTTTGCAGTCCGACTCTCAGGGCAAACTTCGATCATTGCTTCATTTAAAAGGTTTATTTACCAGTGTTCCAGCAGGGAAATCCCTAAACTCTGTTTTATTACCGGTATTTGAGAGTGGAGTTGGGAGACACTATCCAAAAGTTCTACATAGTTTATTTAAAGGGACAGTCTACACCAGAATTTTTATTGTTTTAAAAGATAGATAATCCCTTTATTACCCATTCCCCAGTTTTGCATAACTAACACAATTATAATAATATACTTTTAACCTCTGTGATTATCTTGTATCTAAGCCTCTGCAAACTGCCCCTTTTTTTCAGTTCTTTTGACAGACTTGCAGTCTAGCCAATCAGTGCCTGCTCCCAGATAACTTCTCGTGCACGAGCACAGTGTTATCTATATGAAATATGTGAACTAACACCCTCTAGTGGTGAAAAACTGTTAAAATGCAATCTGAAAGAGGTGGGCTTCAAGGTCTAAGAAATTAGCATATGAACCTCCTAGGTTAAGCTTTCAACTAAGAATACCAAGAGAACAAAGCAAAATTGGTGATAAAAGTAAATTGGAAAATTGTTTAAAATTACATGCCCTATCTAAATCATGAAAGTTTATTTTGGCCTAGACTGTCCCTTTAACATGTGCATATTTGCATATTTGTCTGACGTCATTGGCTAAAACACAGTGCTCCAGATCTGCATAAATGCACTGTGCTGTTTTTACGAGCCAGTGCAAAATAATAATAAATCTGATTATACGGGGAAAATATTTGATGTCAGAGAAACAGGTTGCAGATGATCTTTCAAAAGGCCAATAGAAACATAGAATTTGACGGTAGTTAAGAACTAAAAGCCCAGTCAAGTCTACCCATTTTACATGTTAATGTTTTCTTAAGATAGACTTGTGCATGTCCTAAGCATTTTTTATTAGTTTTTTTTTACAGTCCCTGTATTTACTGCCTCTTTTGGAAGTTTATTCCATGAATCCACCACCCTTTCTGTAAAAAAAAAATGCTTCATCAAATTTATTCTCAATCTGCTACCCTCTAACTTAAGACTGTGACCTCTTATTTTGCTATTTCTTTTTGTGGAAAATGCTTTTAGCTTCCACTTTATTAAGTCCCTTCATATATTTGAACGTTTCTATCACCTCTTTCCTTTCTCTCCTCTAAACAACCTTAAAGGGACATTCCAGCCAAAATTGAAATCCACATGGATGCATTTCAGTTTTTAATAGAAGCATTTTTGTAAAATACATGTATTAGCAAAAATGCTTCTAATACAAGTTATAACTGTTTCATAAGTGTATTTAAGTATTCACCATGCACAGCGCTGGCTCAGAGAGTCTAAGGTGAAAATGGCTCAATTTGTTAATTGCTGAAAAGATACAAGCCCCACTGGTGCTCTGAACAGCTGCAGTGTTTAAAATGCTGGTGCACTGAGAATATCTAGCTATGCTTTACATGCATGTGCACAGAAAATAACACTAAAATAGTGATAACTTTTACTAGAAGCATTTTTGCCAATACATGTCTATTGCAAATATGTTTCTATTTAAATATGTAATTCACCTATGTGCATTTAAATTTTGACCGGAATGTCCCTTTAATTTCCTCCCACTAACATAAGGTCCAAAGTGAAAGGTAAGAAGCTGGTGAACAGTTAAACTAGGTGTCAGCTGAAGATAAAGCCAGGGCAGGTTAACCCTGACTTCAGAAGTCTATAGTTTATTGCTAATCCAAATGAAGCAGGAGATGTTGGCTGCCAGTTCCTCCAAACAGGGAATTTCTTTCTCACCTTATTGAGGAAGCTTGCAAACTCCTGGCAGGCTGACGCAGACGGCAAATATTGACCTCAGGATGTCGAGTCTGGAAGCTCAACGTCCTGTCAAGGTGCTGGATTCCATGTTGTCTAGCGCTCTGGCTGGAGAACGCAATCAATACTGCAATTTGACGCCCCCATTTGTTCCGTAGCTTAGCAGCTACCGGAATCCGAGAGCTTCAAAACCAACAAATACTTGCACCGAAGCACTGAGAGATTCTCTTAGGAAAAAGCAGTCCGATTTACATCTTCATTAAGGATCATAAATCCCTGAAGTTATTATTATTGTCATTATTACTATTTTTTAAAATACCTCCATAATCTGTAATCTGTAGCTTTAAACAGAAAATACAATAATAACAGAGATTTATACAGAGGATAAAACATACATGACGTAAATAATACATATTGCTACAGAGTTCTTACAGCACTGACAAACAGTATCAAATAATGCAAAGCTTGTGCGGCTCCCGAGTTCTCAAATGTGTCACACAGTACGCAAAGCAAAGGTGTGAGTGCTTTGGCAAGTAAAACTGGAGAATAAAAGTCTTAAATTGACATATTGTAATATAAAATGCATAGTAAAACAATTTTGCTAAATATTTTTTGTATATTTTGAACCCCTTCTTTTATTTTAAATAATGACTTGTCATACCAGCTGCAGAGTATAAAATGTATGAGAAATTGCATTTTCGGTTTTATTTGTGTATATGAATTAGCTGGTTTTGTGCTTTTAAACCACAGCCTATCTTTTACAATAGGTTGAGTTTCAGGTAATATCATATCTCATTATGTTATCACTTTGTGTACACACACTTGCTTCCTTTATCTTATATTTCTCAGTAAATCAAAGCTAAATACTTCAAGAGAACATTGGAAAATTAAAATTGTATTACTTAACAATCCTACAACCCACTGGGAGTGTAATGTCTTCTGCTGGCTGCCTTTACCTAGGCTTATCACATTGCCTAGACTCCAGTATATAAACTTTCAGTATAGGAGGAGATACCACAGGCTAAATTAGCTATTTCAAATGCCAAAATAAGGTTAAAGGAGCCAATTGTAAACAATTTAAGATACTCAAGAAGGTAAAATGGATAACTGGGAACAATTTAAAGGGGAGTACATGTTTGGGTAAACTGTCCCTTAAGTCTGAAAATTGTGGGTTTTCTTTTTTTGAGAACTGGAAGTGTAATATTCACAAGCTTAACCCTCAGGGCCAGGCAGAATAAAAAGCAGCCCTAGAAAATTTGGAGACCAGCCCTATTTTTCGTTGCATCAGTAGAATGTGCACCCCCCATTTTCTCAAAGGGGATTACTAGGATACTCCTTCCCTCAATATTTTTTTATTTTAGAATTAAAATATATTACTTTGTAGTAAACAAAAGTGCCAGATTGTTGTTATATAGCAACCCTACAACCCAATTGTATCTATTAATCACCCCTTTAAATTGTAGCTTTCCAGCCCCAGCTGCTGCAGCCCATTGGGAATTCTCCTGTGGTATCCTGGTAGGCCAAATCCAGCCTTGCTAACCCTGCTACATATATGTCACTAATTGTCACTAATTGGCCGCATAATTTTTTGCGCCGTGATCTCTACTTTGCAACATAATTTTTCGGTGCCTCAGTCTGCATCATTGGAGTGTTGCATTTATTTCATGTGCTTTTGGCATGAACCTGGCACCTTCTCTATGATGCAACAGCAACATGCTTTTTGCCCATTTGTGATAGCTTTATCCTTGGTGCTCTGTGAACCATTGTTGATATTGTTACTAGTCTCTGGCTTGTTTTCACACTACTTATAGATTGTGATTTGGCTTCTGCCTGAGTGTAACTGACCACTGGCTCTTTCGGACATTGATACTAGATCCTGTTTTGTACCTTTGTGCCTGACTGTGTTAGACCTTCTGCCTAATTACAAACTTCTCTTCCTTGTTTGAATTATACTTCTGTTTGCCAATACTGGTGCCATGGACTGTTTGACTACTCTTCTTCAAGCCCTGGGTCATATGGAGCGAGTGGGGATAGTTTCTCTAACCAACCTCTTCTCAGCCACTCTAGACTGATACAACTCGGCCTGATAGGTGATAAGAGAAGATAAGATACCACAAAATAATGGATTTGGCTTACAAAAGGACATTATCAAGCCCCGTCTACTACAGTAAGAAGTCTGTATAAGATAGTCCAAATAAAATAAGTGGAAGATAGAATTTTTCCATTAAAAATGCAGTCAAGTCCAAAATAAACTTTCATGATTCAAATAGGGCATGCAATTTTAAACAACTTTCCAATTTACTTTTATCACCAATTTTGCTTTGTTTTCTTGGTATTCTTAGTTGAAAGTTAAACCTAGGAGGCTCATACGCAAAATTTCTTAGACCTCGAAGGCCGCCTCTTATCTGAATTCATTTCGACAGTTTGTCACCACTAGAGGGCGTTAGTTTATGTGTGTCACATAGATAACATTGAGCTCACGCACATGAAGTTACCTAGGAGTAAGCACTTATTGGCTAAAATGCAAGTCTTTCAAAAGAACTGAAACAAGGAGACAGTTTGCAGAGGCTTAGATACAAGGTAATCACAGAGGTAAAAAGTGTATTAATATAACCATGTTGGTTATGCAAAACTGGGGAATGGGTAATAAAAGGATTATCTATCTTTTTAAACAATACAAATTCTGGTGTTGTATGTCCCTCTCTACAAATGAAATATTCTTTAACACTGTCATTTTGTTAGTACAATGTAGAAGGTTTTGCAAATCAAGAGCAATTCAAGAATTCAACCATTGAAAAGCCAGTTAGAATCCTTGTTAATGGCCTCTTTTGCTGGGGCCAATTAGGGAGAGATGTTAATGAGATTGTGCTTTCATCTAAGAAATCACTGTATAGAATGTTGCAGGGATATTTGAAAAACAATTGAAAAATAATTGCAAGAAAGAAGGTAAAGTGATAATGCAGTTCAAACATTTTCAAACTTATGCAGTATGCTGGTTTATTGTAAGACTGCAGAGAAATTGTGTAATTACAAGATGTTACTGTCCATTTAAGAACTTGACTGCAAAACAATCCGTGTAAGTTGTTTATTATTATCATTTTGTTAGCACGATTTACTAAGTTTTTCAAAACAAGAACAGTTAAAGGTTGCACACCGTGAAAAGCCATTTATGGTGTCCTCTGCTGTGACCAATCAAAGAGAGAGTCATAAGTAAGGTTGTGCTGTCATCTAAGCAATCACTGTCCAACATGTTGCACTGACTAATACATTTTATCATACATAGGTATTTCTGAGGTGCTCCAGTATCTCTTGGGGGAGTGAACGAAGAATATATTTTAAAGCTAATTTACAGCAAAAGCACAAAAAATTAATAAAGGGACATTAACCTAAAAATATAATTACCCATACATTAATAAACCCCTTAACTGCTGAGCCATTTCCACCCCTGTGCTGAGCTGTTTTGGAGTTTTTCGGTTCTGCTCATATTTCATCCCCACTATAGGCCATTTTTCAATGATAAACCCACATATATTATATATTGCTTTTTTTTTCAACAGACCCAGCAGAAGCTATTACCACTATTTTGTGTATATATCACAACGTGAGAATTCTGCAACAAAATGCATAGTTTTTATTCACATTTTAATAAACAAGTTGGCAAACAATTGTGCGTTTGTGTTTTTTTTAATAAACTGTATAGTAAAAAAAAAGGGTTATCCTCATATAAATGATGGCCTTTGGGTATATTTATTTCATTTTGATGTGCACATTGGGCTTCCATGAGCCTCGTCTCAAATAAATGCACATTTATTCATGCCAGATAATCGCTATTACCACAGTGGTCATCTGGCTATTAAAACTTATATAGGGGCTTTATTTTGAAGAGGGGCATCTGTACTTTAAAACAAGGGGTCTGGGGGGTTTCTAGGCATTTTGATTGCTTTTTATAAGCAACAGCCCAATCATAAGATGCTCTAACACATTTTGCACGTGTATGGTGTGTGTTGTAAAATGAAAAACACAGAGAACTCAGTAATCTTATAATATAGACTTGTGCTACCCTTCTACTGAGTGGGTGCTCTGTGTATGTGAAGACTGACAGATTTATGCCAAGCTGTAACAAGCTGCAAGTATTCAGTGAGAAGGAAAGGTCAGTGAGAGAGGGGAGTTCTGAATATGCTGTCACCTGACAGTGCCTATGCTTCAGTTTAACAGAGTGTGACAGCTCTGTTAATAAATTTCAGTGCCTGGAGCTTGCTTTCTGCCTGCTAACTGTTCTGAGAAGTCTTGAGACCAAAGAATGAATGCCATTTGCCTGCTAAATGTACATCACTACTAGTGTTGTTATAATCTGGACACAATGCTGGCAGGAAGTGTGATGCCGAAGATAAATTGTAATATAGAGGCTTTGGTAATTTTGCAAAGTAAAATACAGCATATTATCTATATAATTAATCAGGAGCAGCATGCTCTCAAATAGGGTTACACTAAGGTTTTGTCAGAGTTATACTCTCAGAAAGTGCCACATGCCCCCCCCCTCCATAAAACTATATTTGATATATTATTTTAATGGTTTCATAAAAAGTGCAAAAACAAACTAGAAATTTAACAAACAATACATGGGGGCCGATTTATTAAGCTGTGAATGCAGCTGTTTACACGCGAGCCTTCAGGCTTAACAAAAGTTAAAGGGACATTAAACCCAATTTTTTTCTTTCATGATTTAGAAAAGAGCATGCAATTTTAAACAACTTTCTAATTTACTTCTATTATCTAAATTGCTTCATTCTCTTGATATTCTTTGCTGAAAAGCATATCTAGATAGGCTCAGTAGCTGCTAATTGGTGGCTGCACATAGATGCCTCGTGTGATTGGCTCACCCATGTGCACTGCTATTTTTTTAACAAAGGATATCTAAGGAATGAAGCAAATTAGATAATAGAAGTAAATTGGAATGTTGTTTAAAATTGTATTGTCTATCTGAATCATGAAAGAAAAAAAATTGGGTTTAATGTCCCTTTAAGAAGCAGCGGTCATAAGACCACTGCTCCTTAACTCACCCGCCACCTCTGAGACGGCGGACAGCAATCATCCCGATTAATGAATGTGCAGGGGGGGGCATTGCACAAGCATTTCACTAGAAATGCTTGTGCAATGATAAATGCAGACGGCATTTAGCAATGTCGGGCGCCGCTTAATAAAGTTATATAGGTTGTAATGAGCAGCAACTTAGAGATACTATTGCTAAAATAATCTACTAAAAGATAAATTTAATTTAGAGGGTCAAATTTTCATATTAAAGTAGATTTCTTTCTGTGACAGCATTTTCTGAGTTGTCTTTAAATATGCACAATAATTTGCACCATGACATATTTTTGTTGAGTGTGTCTCGTATGTAAATTCCGTCTCTAACAACCTTGGGTTAGAGGTCTAACCCTTATTTGCTTGTATATTATCTAGCAATTATTTTTTCATAGCAGTATTTCATTACAAAGATGTATATTTCAAATCTACCTTAAAAGAGCAAATGAGTAGAGAGAAGGTGAGGGAGACACAGATGACTAGCTAAAAGTATTAACCCAAGCCTCCCTGGGAGAAAGTGGAACGAGCACAATTTTCATATATATTTTACAGCAAAATAAAGCAAAATAAATAATGAATTTATATTGCAATAATCTTAAACTTTCAATAAGAAAACATTTGTATGCATTGTTAAAATGCTGAGTTTAAAGGCCCTTCAGGAGTTGGTGCCTAAGAAAATGTGCATAAAAAAGTGCACAATTTGATACTTTTTCTTAAAAAATCACATGTCCTATCTGAATCATGAAAGCTTAAAGGAAAAGTAAACTTACGTGCACTTCAAAGCCCCAAAGCAAAGTACATGCAAAATTAGCTGGACTTTAATTGATGATTTTTAGCAGTTTTGTTGTACAGTATTTTTATTATTTTTGTTATAATTCTACCTCGCAATCCGCTATGTCAACCCGCCTGGATAATAAAAAATTTTTTATTGGTATGTGACGAAAATCATCTTACTGATCCTCATTGGTCCCCCAGTGGCGTCCCAACAGAGTAACTACCCGCCCCCAACTTAAACTATGCATGCGTGTCTCATTGAATCTCCTGCCTGATTAAATCCTCGTTCATGAGACATGCATGCGCATTGACGGCACAGGAAAAGATAATACGATCTCTGCTACGATACTATGTATCACAGCAGAGATAGTATTTTAAGGCATGCACTATACAGGATGCTTCAAAAGGAGCGCACACGGATGCCACGTAAGAGCGGGTTGGACCTCTCTTACTTTGGAAAATAAAGACAAACCAGGAAATGAGCAAGTGGGCGGAAGATCAGTTAGTATGGTAGGTCATAAAAATAATAAATATAAAAAAAACAACTATGTATCTTTTAAAAACAACTTAGCGACTACATAAAGGGTGAAAATATGGATTAATGGAATTGATGTTTTGGACGAAAATTTACTTTCACTTTAATTTTGACATTGGTGTCCCTTTAAATGAAAGTAAATATTCTGCACATGCTGTTGGCATATAAAACATACATCGATCCATTTAAAAAAAAAAAAAAAATAGGGTCACATTACAAGTGGATCGCTAAATATTGTTTGCATGCAAGCAATATTAGCAATTCACTGAGTAATATCAGCGCACACTAATGTGCGCTGGTATTACAAGTTAAGCACAATCCGAACGCGAGCTTAATACACATATTAACACATAAATATATATCTATATAAGCATAAACATATATATTTACAGAAAACACACAGTTCCTATAGACTGCAATGTAAAGGCACATTTCAGTGCCATTTTAAATCTAACAAATCACACCCACCAATTTTACAGCCCAAAATACAGCCTAGTGCAGTTATTTTATTCAAAAATAAAAATGGTACAATCTTTATTTTTTAATAAAATACACTACACTTTATTTTGGGGGCATTTGGGGCATATTTTTTTTAAAATGAACCAGATATCTGATCTAATTGCTAGCGTGAGCTTGCAGTAGCAATAGCTACTTGTAATGGTTATTTATAGTGCGCCCGCAAACTGGCAAGTTTGCCGTTTGCGGGCTCGCAATAAATTAGTGCTCCACTTGTAATCTAGCTCATGATGTCTGTAGGTCCCTCTTGCTTATAGTCAATAACAGGGGTGTAACCACACTTTGGCAATGCAATTTTTCTGAATCCATTTAGTATTCATTGGTTTGATGCAACATGAGACTAATTGTACTTTAGATCACACTCTGCTCATAGTACAACCTCAATGTGGTCTTGGAATGTTTCCTGCTGACGTTCTGCCCTTAGCTTTGTAGCTTTCAAACATTGACATAATCATTTTAAAGAATATTGCTAAGGATCACAAGAGGACTGTGGTTTCTCATTATTCATTCCCCTTCCTTAGAGTGTGCAGGACCACATCTAACTCACCCCCTTGAGGGTTCAATTTGACAGGTTTCATTGAGCATGTTTACTTTTGGCTTAATGTGCACAAGTGTAGACTCTCTGGATTAAGGGAACTTAAATCATTCTTACAAGTTCTCTTTCTTTTCCAGACTTACTTTGTTTATTTTTTAAAAAAATAATTAGTCTGAGTTGGTTTATAAAAAATGATGCACCTGCAGTGCTGAAACTAGGGCAGTGGGTGGAAGCGATACTTGGATTTGTAAAATACAGCCAGAACTAAACTATTTTGATTGCTGACCACTATTCAAAATGAAAACATTAATTGTAAGAGTCTATATGAACAAAACAAGGAGCAGCTGATGCTTCCTTGAAGTCTGTTGGGTCTATTTATTTATCAAGCTCTGAACGGAGCTTGATGCCCCGTGTTTCTGGCGAGCCTTCAGGCTCGCCAGAAACACAAGTTATGACGCAGCGGTCTAAAAATCCAATACGATCGGGTTGATTGACACCCCCTGCTGGCGTCCGATTGGCCGCGCATCTGCAGGGGGCGGCGTTGCACCAGCAGTTCACAAGAATTGCTGGTGCAATGATAACTGCCGACAGAGTATGCTATCGACATTTATCGATGTGCAGCGGACATGGTTCGCTATAGCGGATCATGTCCGCCCTCACAATGATAAATGGACCCCTGTATGTGCATTCAGTTCAACTAAAATTATATAGTCTCAAAAGTATCTTGTAAAACAGCTTCTGTGTCACCTGAAAGGACAGGGCAGGCCTAATTAAATAGAGGACAAACCATTATTTCACGCAAAATCAACTATTCGTGTGTAGAAACAGCTGTAGATTTAAAGAGACACTGTATACTAGATTTTGTTTGCATAAATGTCTTGTAGATGATTTATATATCCCATCTGGGAGTGTTTTTGTAACAATGTATAGTTTTGTAACAATTTATAGTTTTTCTTATTTTTTAATAACATTGTACTGATTTTCAGACTCCTAACCAAGCCCAAAAGTATCAGATGTAGACCCAAGTCTACAGACTTCTGCTTGCTGCTGTCTGTGTAATGGGTCTTTTCATATGCATGGGAGGGTTTGTTCTTCCTGCTTTATTGGTCCATTTCAGTGGTCGTCCCAGCCTAATCTCAGTCATCAGCAGTGCTAAACTGGGAGCTTCTAGTAAGTTTTTTAAAGGTTTTATACTGGAAATTTATATCAGTATCTGTGCATATTCTTCTTTATATCAGAGTCTATTACATGCAGTTATATGACAATTGGTTTACACTGTCCCTTTAAGTTTTGTACAACCATAGGCACTAAGATATCTATCACCTTCTTACTATTTACCTGCTAATTGCTGCCCTGTTTGTCTCAGAAATATTTCTCAAAACTATGCAGTTCATAATTAAAGTAAGTAAAAACTAAATGCTCTAACTTGTATGTTAAAGGGACACGAAACCCAACATTTTTATTTTATGATTCAGATAGAGAATACAATTTTAAACAACATTCCAATTTACTTCTTTTATCTAATTTGCTTCATTCTTTTGATATAATTTTCTGAAGAAATAGCAATGCACATGGGCGGGCCAATCACACAAGGCATCTCTATGCAGCCACCAATCAGCAGCTACTGAGCTTATTTAGATATGCTTTTCAACAAAGGAAATCAAGAGAATTAAGCAAATTAGATAATAGTAGTAAATTGGAAAGTTGTTTAAAATGGCGTGTCATTTCTAAATCATGAAAGATTTCATCATGTCCCTTTAAATAATTATTTCAATATTGCTTGCTCTAGAGCAGCGATGCACTACTAGGACCAAACTAAACACAATCTGGTGAGCTAATGACAAGAGGCATATCTATGTAGCCACCAATCACCAGCAAGCTCACAGTAGTGCATTACTGCTCCTGAACCTATTTAGGAATGCTTTTCAACAAAAGATACCAAGATAATGAACTAAATTTAAGTAAATTGAAAAGTATATTGTGCTTTGTTTAAAAATAGAATTTTGACTTTAATGTGTTCTTTTACCCCTTTCAAGCAAGAGAAATATAGATTAGAACTTTTCTACAAAGCCAAATAGAGAGCAATGATTATCCCTTCCAAATAGCCACATAGGTAGCAGTGAAAAATCCTTTCTAGGTAGCCACATATAGGGTAATAATAGATAGATTTGTATTTAACCCCTTGCAGGCAACCATGTATAGAGCAGTGATAAACACCTTGGGCGCGATTACATATATGGTGCAGGCTTCAGCGCAAGCGCTGCAACCCGCACCGCCCGTAATTTTACCTCACACATCGGGCTATTACATATACAGGCATATATACTGGCAGTTCATAAAGTGCCGTAAGTCGGATAAACTAGCGATGTCCAGAAATTACCGTAAATACAAATTTCTGGAGTTGCTAGTCGCTTACTGCACTTTAGAAACTGCCGGCGCCTAAGAAAACTAAAAAAAAAATCTAATCTCCCGTAAAAGTCTAACACACCTCCCAAAAATAAGTCTGACACGTAAAACCCCTTAACCGACAACCCCCCACAATGCAATAAGCCTAATTAAACTATTAACCCCTATATCCGCCATCAAACCCACACAGTAAGTAATAACTAAATTATTAACCCCTAAATCCGCCAAACCCAACATCGCAAACTACCTATCAAAAGTATTAACCCCTAATCCGTCAATAACCCACAACACAAACTACCTATTAAAGTATTAACCCCTAAACCGCCAAAACCCACAAAACAAATAATTAATTTACTAAGCGCCCTAGCCTAACACCCCCTAACCTAACACCCCCTAAATGAACCAAAATTACCTAAATTACAAAATACTAAAGTTACTATTAAAATAAAAAAAAAACTAACACTACTTTAAAAATACAAATAAACTAAGTATAAATTAAAGGGACAGTCTAATCAAAATTAAAATTCTGGTGTAGACTGTCCCTTTAAGCTAAAATTACAGAAAATAAAAAAATCTAAGATTACATAAAATAGAAAACAAAATTAAAAACACCCCCTACTCTAAGAATAAACTACCCCCCAAAATAAAAACACTCCCTACTCTAAGAATAAACTACGAGTAGCCCTTAAAAGGGCTTTTTGCAGGGCATTGCCCCAAGATAATCAGCTCTTTTACAAAAAATAAACAAAGTCCCCCCTAACAGTAAACCCCCCCACCACCAAACCCCCTAAATAAAAGAACCTAACACTAAAAAATCTAAACTACTCATTGCCCTGAAAAGGGCATTTGTTGGGCATTGCCCTTAAAAGGGCATTTAGCTCTTTTACTGCCCACCCTATCTAAATAAAAAAACACCCTCAAAAATATTTTAAAAACCTAAGTCTAACCCCCAGGTTATTACTCACCATTCCTGAAGTCCGGCGGAGAAGATCCTGTCCCATGCAGTGAAGTCTTCCAAGTGGCGACCTCTTCTTCCAGGAACAATCCGGCGCGGAGCGGAGGGCGGAGATGAAGACCGGCGACCCTGGAACTGAAGACTGGCAAACCTGGAACTGAAGACCGGCGACCGCGGAGCCATGGAGCGTAGAGGATCCTCTTCGTACGATCGCTGCTGCACGCTGGATAGAGAATTCAAGGGACGCGATTAAAAATGGGTCCCTTGAATTCCTATTGGCTGAGGGTGTGTTTGGCTAGGGTGCTTAGTAATTTATTTATTTGCGTTGTGGGCTTTGGCGGTTTAGGGGTTAATACTTTTGTTAGGTTTATTGCGTTGTGGGTTTTGGCGGTTTAGGGCTTAATACTTTAATAGGTAGTTTGCGATGTTGGGGTTGGCGGTTTTAGGGGTTAATAATTTACGCCTAGATTTAGAGTTTGGCGTTAGCCGTCAAAACCAGCGTTAGAGGCTCCTAACGCTGGTTTTTACCGCCCGCTGGTATTTGGAGTCAGTCAGGAAAGGGTCTAACGCTCACTTTGCAGCCACGACTTTTCCATACCGCAGATCCCCCTACGCCATTTGCGTATCCTATCTTTTCAATGGGATCTTTCTAATGCTGGTATTTAGAGTCTTGGCTGAAGTGAGCGTTAGAAATCTAACGACAAAACTCCAGCCGCAGAAAAAAGTCAGGAGTTAAGAGCTTTCTGGGCTAACGCCGGTTCATAAAGCTCTTAACTACTGTGTTCTAAAGTACACTAACACCCATAAACTACCTATGTACCCCTAAACCGAGGCCCCCCCACATCGCCGCCGCACGCAAAATATGCTTCCAACTTCAAAAAAAAAAAAAGCATCAATGTAGATGCAGGGGATCTCCTTTCTTTAGTAAGGGATCTGGGAGGGGGAGGGATGTATATTATTTAGAGGGGCCAGCTACACTACAGAAAATAAATACTTCATATAAAAAAAGTTAAAAAAAAATATTTTGGGGGGCAAATTGGGTACTGGCAGACAGCTGCCAGTACCCAAGATGGCGGCAAATAGATAGAGGGGGAGGGTTAGAGAGATGTATGGGGGGGGATCAGGGAGGTTGTGGGGTAAGGGGGGATCCATCACTGCAGACTGTATGAAAAAATAAAATAAAAAAATTAAAAATATTTTTATTTCAGTACTGGCAGACTTTCTGCCAGTACTTAAGATGGCGGTGACAATTGTGAGGTGGGGGAGGGAAGAGAGCTGTTTGAGGGGGGTCGGGGGGGGGGGGTCAGGAGGTGGGATGTGTCAGGTGGGAGGCTGATCTCTACACTAAAGCTAAAAATTAACCCTACAAGCTACCTAATTAACCCCTTAACTGCTGGGCATATTACAAGTGTGGTGCGCAGCAGTATTTAACGGCCTTATTATTAACAAAGAGCAACACCAAAGCCATATATGTCTGCTATTTCTGAACAAAGGGGATCCCAGAGAAGCATTTACAACCATTTGTGCCATAATTGCACAAGCTGTTTGTAAATAATTTCAGTGAGAAACCTAAAATTGTGAAAAATTTTAGTTTTTTTTTTATTTGATCGTATTTGGCGGTGAAATGGTAGCATGAAATATACCAAAATGGGCCTAGATCAATGATTTGGGATGTCTTCTAAATATAAATATATGCATGTCAAGGTATATTTTGGGATTCCTGAAAGATATCAGTGTTCCAATGTAACTAGCGCTAATTTTGAAAAAAAGTGGTTTGGAAATAGCAAAGTGCTACTTGTATTTATGGCCCTATAACTTGCAAAAAAAGCAAAGAACATGTAAACATTGGGTATTTCTAAACTCGGGACAAAATTTAGAAACTATTTAGAATGGGTGTATTTTGGTGATTGTAGATGTGTAACAGATTTTGGGGGTCAAAGTTCGAAAAACTGTGTTTTTTTCAATTTTTTCCTCATATTTTATATTTTTCTTTATAGTAAATTATAAGATATGATGAAAATAATGGTATCTTTAGAAAGTCCATTTCATGGCGAGAAAAACGGTATATAATATGTGTGGGTACAGTAAATGAGTAAGAGGAAAATTACAGCTAAACGCAAACACTGCAGAAATGTAAAAATAGCCATTGTCATTAAGGGTAAGAAAATTGAAAAATGGTCCGGTCATTAAGGGGTTAACCAGGTACAATAGCTATTAAATAGTTAATAACTATTTAATAGTTACCTAGTCAAAATAATTACAAAATTACCTGTAAAATAAATCCTAACCTAAGTTACAATTAAACCTAACACTACACTATCAATAAATTAATTAAATCCAATACCTACAAATAAATACAATTAAATAAACTAACTAAAGTACAAAAAATAAAAAAGAACTAAGTTACAAAAAATAAAAAAATATTTACAAACATTAGAAAAATATTACAACAATTTTAAACTAATTACACCTACTCTAAGCCCCCTAATAAAATAACAAAGCCCCCCAAAATAAAAAAAATGCCCTACCCTATTCTAAAATTAAAATAGAAAAGCTCTTTTACCTTACCAGCCCTTAAAAGGGCCTTTTGCGGGGCATGCCCCAAAGAAAACAGCTCTTTTGCCTGTAAAAGAAAAATACAACCCCCCCAACGTTAAAACCCACCACCCACATACCCCTAATCTAACCCAAACCCCCCTTAAATAAACCTAACACTAAGCCCCTGAAGATCTTCCTACCTTATCTTCACCACACCGGGTATCACCGATCCGTCCAGGCTCCGATGTCTTGATCCAAACCCAAGCGGGGGGCTGAAGACGTCCATCCTCCGGCTGAAGTCTTGATCCAAGCGGCGGCTGAAGAAGTCCATCTTCGGGCAGAAGTCTTCATCCTATCCGGGCAGAAGAGGACATCCGGACCGGCAAAAATCTTCATCCAAGCGGCATCTTCTATGTTCTTCCATCCGATGACGAGCGGCTCCATCTTCAAGACCTCCGGCGCGGATCCATCCTCTTCTTCCGATGACTAGACGACAAATGAAGGTTCCTTTAAGGGACGTCATCCAAGATGGCGTCCCTTGAATTCCAATTGGCTGATAGGATTCTATCAGCCAATTGGAATTAGGGTAGGAAAATTCTGATTGGCTGATGGAATCAGCCAATCAGATTCAAGTTCAATCCGATTGGCTGATCCAATCAGCCAATCAGATTGAGCTCACATTCTATTGGCTGTTCCGATCAGCCAATAGAATGTGAGCTCAATCTGATTGGCTGATTCAATCAGCCAATCGGATTGAACTTGAATCTGATTGGCTGTCAGGCTACAAATATGAAGTTAACGATGGAACACAATTCACAGATCTTAATTTATTAATAATTGTTTTGTTTCACTATTGTAAAGGAATATCACTATGGCTTAGTGATATTCTCACCTAATAGTGATAGTTTAGTGGTTTATTTTGCCACACCCCAGATTATGCAATTAGGGTTAAGCAAACTTGAATAGGATTTGTAGAAATTGTTCTCAATATTAAGTTAGCTTTAGTTCTTAAGTTGCAGGTGTAGTAATGGTTCTATTAACTCTCAGAGTCTTATGCAGTGTAACACATAAATATTTAACTAGTAACCAGGTTCTGTTAACAGTTATACATATGCTCATGCAGTATTGCTATTTTATTTGCAGAGATTACTTGTACCTTGTCTTGTGTTGCACTTGTAGTGTGGCAGAGCTGTAATGAATGCACAGCCTGTTCTGTGGAAGTTCCAGTTTCACTGTGGAAGCTGTGTTGTTTATTAATCTGCAGTCAGGATGTTTCAATAAGGGTTAAAGCCAGATTTTCAGTGACAAGTTCTGTGGTAACTCTCCTTTAAATACTAACTACACAGTGAAAGTTCTCCAAGTAACAAAGCATTAGAACACATAGAATAATACTTGCAGTTTGGTTCAGGCAGTTCATTCAATTGATTGCATGTCAGCTCCTAAGTTAATGAACACTGCAGTTGTTTGGATGAATTCCAGTTAAAGTTGAACAAAGTATCAAAAAGTTCCTGTGAGGAAAAAAGTTCAGAAAACAAGTTATTCAAAGTAGTTAGGCTCAGGTAAATAGGGTAGCCTTGTACTCCAAATTACTAAGCAAAGAGAATTGATTTGGGGTGGTTTTTAAAGGCAAGCTGCAAGTTTGTTGCTTGAAGGATTCCGCTGGGTCCTAGAAGGAGCTAGGTTCCTGACATGACCCCCCACTCAGGGCAACGGTCCCACAGTTGCCGGTCTGGGACGATTTGGATTTCTGCGATGGAAGAGAGTGACCAGCCGTTGAGCTCTAAGATTGGTTGCAGGTTCCCATGTGTCGTCATCAGCTGAATAATTTTTCCAGCGTACCAGATATTGTAATTCACCTCTATGGAACCTGGAATCCAGCAGGGAATGCACTTCATATTCGTCTGGATCCAGTGCCTGAGGAGGTGGTGGAAGAATGAGTTGAGAGTGACGAGTGGCTCTGTATGGTTTCAATAGTGACACATGAAATGTGGGGTGGACCTTAATACTATCAGGTAATTTAAGAGTCATTGCGTTTTCATTGACAATTCTAACTATAGGGAATGGTCCTATGAACAGACCCGAGAGTTTCTTACTCGGTATCTGTAATTTCATGTTTTTGGTGGATAGCCAAACGAGATCACCTATGGCGTATATAGGTGGTGGTCTTCTCTTGAGGTCGTAATAATGCTTTTGAGTGAGCTGAGCATTTTTTATGTTCTCCTCAATTAAGCGGAAATTGTCTTGTAAGGAATCATGTAGATCATCGATTAAGGGTGAATTTAAGGTGTCTGTTGCAATGAAAGATATTGTTGGATGGTAGGCATAATTTGCATAAAATGGTGTAGATTTTGTAGATGAGTTTACAGCATTGTTATAGGCAAATTCAGCCATGGAGAGGAAGTTCATCCAATGTTCTTGATGGTAGGAACAATAGCACCGAAGATATTGTTCCAGCCATTGATTCAGTCTCTCTGATTGACCATTGGTCTGAGGGTGAAATGATGTCGAGAAACGATGATCGATCTGTGTTAAGTCACAAAGTTTTGTCCAGAAATGTGAGGTGAATTGTGTTCCTCTATCGGTGGTTATTATCTTTGGTAACCCATGTAGCTTGAGTATGTTATCTATGAATAAATGTGCTGTCTCAGAGGATGTGGGTACTTTGTGATACGGCACAAAATGGGCCATCTTAGTAAATATATCTATGACCACTAGGATTGTTGTCTGTTTATTTGATTCAGGTAAATCCACTATGAAATCCATCGATAGATGGTACCAGGGTCTCTTCGGTACTGGTAATGGAGTTAATAATCCATACGGAGCTCTTCTCTCGGATTTCGAAGTGGCACAAATGGCACAAGTTAAGATATAGTCTCGGATGGATTCTTTCATTTTTGGCCACCAACAATCCCGTGAAAGCTGTTCCAAGGTTCGGTAAATTCCTGGGTGTCCGGCTAATGGAGAGTCATGGTATAACTTGAGCAAATTTATTCGCAATGCTTTGGGAATGTATAATTTCCCTTCATGGTAGTACAGGTCATCAATCTTATGCACAGAAGAGTGAGGTAGCTCCGGCTCCTTGAGACAATGACGTTTGATTTCGGTTATCACATCGGTGGTTAGACCTACAAAACATTCGGTAGGTAAGATAGTGGTATTTTGGGTTGTTGTTTTAGGTTTCTCAGGTAGGCGAGACAGAGCATCTGCTTTACCATTCCTGGAGGCAGGTCTATATACAATATTGAAGTTGAAGCGCGAGAAGAATAAACTCCAACGGACCTGTCTTGCTGAAAGAGTTTTGTTGTTTTCTAAATAAAGTAGGTTCCTGTGATCTGTGAAAATGGTAATAGGAAACTTGGTACCTTCGAGAAGATGCCTCCAGTGTTCCAGTGATCTTTTTATTGCGAGGAGTTCTTTATCTCCTATGGAATAATTTCTTTCAGCTGTTGACATCATCTGTGAGAAGTAAGAAACTGGATGGATGGGATCGTTTGGTGTTTCCTGTTGAGAGAGAACTGAGCCTAAGGCAAAATCAGAGGAATCAACTTCCAACACATAGTGGTGTTCGGGGTTCGGAAATCTTAGAATGGGTGCTGATGTAAAACTATCCTTTAAATATTCAAAAGCTGAATTAGCGTCTGGATCCCAGTTATAAGATGAGTTAATGCTGGTTAATTTCGTCAGTGGTTTTGCTATCTTGGAAAAGTTTCTAATGAATTTCCTGTAGTAGTTTGCAAAACCTAGGAATTTTTGGAGTTCCTTTCTGGACTTGGGTATTAACCAATTTTTGACAGCGTCTACTTTTTGTTTTTGCATAGTGATACCTGTTGGTGAGATATCATATCCAAGGAATGACACATGCTTGGTATGGAATATGCATTTCTCCAACTTAGCATACAGTTTATGCTCTCGGAGCCTAGACAGTACCCATCGCACGTGTGTTTTGTGTTCTGTTTCATTTTTAGAATAAATCAAAATATCGTCTAGGTATATCACAAGACAGATGTCTAAGAGATCTCTGAACACATCGTTTATGAAGTGTTGAAAAGTGGCGGGTGCGTTGCACAGTCCAAACGGCATGACAAGGTACTCATAAAGGCCATACCTTGTCCTGAATGCGGTCAACCATTCGTGTCCTTCTTTTATCCTCACTAAGTTATAGGCTCCCCTTAAATCGAGTTTCGTGTATATAGTTGCCTCAGATAACCTTTCGATTAGTTCTGGGATTAATGGGAGTGGGTAACGATTTTTTATTGTGCGTTTGTTGAGTTCTCTGTAATCGATTATGGGACGTAATGATGAATCCTTATTCCGCACAAAAAAAATTCCGGCACCTGCTGGTGATGTTGATGCTCTGATAAATCCTTTCCGTAAATTTTCTTCGAGATACTCCTTTAAATGATCCAATTCTGGCTTGCAGAGAGGGTACAAGTGTCCATAAGGGATGGAAGAACCAGGTTGAAGTTGTATTGGACAATCGTATGCACGATGAGGAGGCAAGTTCTCAGCTTCTACTTTACTGAATACATCCTTGAAATCTGCATAAGGTGAAGGAATTTGCAACTCAGGTTTTTCTGTAGCTATTTCGGTCTGGAGTAGAACATGTTTGTGGAAACATGTTGTTTTACAATAGACTGAATCAAATTTTATGGAAGATAGTGACCAGTGGATAACTGGATTATGTAATTTGAGCCAACTAATACCCAAAACCACTGGGAAATGTGGTGACGAGACAACATCAAATGAGAGGTGTTCTGTGTGTCCTGCTGTAGTAACTGTTAACGGTGTGGTATGGTGTGTGATAGGGCCAGTTTTAGGTTCTGAACCGTCAATCATATGAAAAGAAAATGGAGTATGCTTTTTTATAAGGGGTATTTTATTTTGCTTTACAACATTATAATCAATAAAGCATCCATAAGCTCCCGAGTCTATGATGGCTTCAGTAGTCAGCTGATCTTGGTCCCACTGTATGGAGAGAGTTAACATGCAATAAGTTTTAGTTTTTGTGGTGTTTAATAAATAACTTGTAACTTTGAACTTACATTTCTTGTTTTTCTGTAAAATGGGACACTCCTGGACTGAATGTGTAGGATTGGCGCAATACATGCACAGATTATTACTCTTCCTGCGGTATCTTTCTTCTGTTGTTAAAGGACCACGGGCTATTCCGATATCCATGGGAATAGCTGTTTGTTTACTATGTTGGGTTGGTTGAGGTGGGGAATAGATAGAAGGTTTTGGTCGGACATCTGCAGAAAACCTTTCTGCCTTCCTTTCTCGCAGTCTGCGATCCAATTGTTTTGCAGCATTCATCATTCCTTCTAGGGTTTTTGGGAGTTCTATCCTGGCGATTTCATCTTTCAAGCTCTCCGAGAGGCCTAAACGGAACTGGTTTCGAAGTGCAATCTGACTCCATTCCGAATCAGCTGCGTATAATTTGAATTCCGTGATGTACTCCTCCACGGGTCTCTTGGCTTGCTTAAGGTTCCTCATGGAGGCTTCAGCGGACATTTGTACATCAGTGTCGTGAAAAAGATCATCCATACATGTGAAAAAATCAGAAAGGGATCCTAGCACTGGGTCATTATGTTCGCACAGATTGTCAGCCCAGATTCTTGGCTCACCCCTCAGGAATGAAATAGTACTGAATACCTTGATCCTCTCTGTGGGATAACTGTGAGGTCGTAGATTATAAAGTAAATGACATGAATTCTTAAACTGCCTATACTGCTTCCTGTTTCCAGAAAAGAGCTCTGGTAGTGAAACTGAAGGTTCAGGTGTTTGCTGAGGTGGTGCAGTATGAGTAGTAAGTGAGTCTCTTATAATTCCCCTTAAAGACTGATTTTCAATTTGTAAATCATGAACCGCCTGAGCAAGCTGATCAACCTTTTGGGAGAGGTTGTAAACTATCTGTGGTAGATCTGGTGGCTCCATTTTTACGGCTTAGTAATATGTCAGGCTACAAATATGAAGTTAACGATGGAACACAATTCACAGATCTTAATTTATTAATAATTGTTTTGTTTCACTATTGTAAAGGAATATCACTATGGCTTAGTGATATTCTCACCTAATAGTGATAGTTTAGTGGTTTATTTTGCCACACCCCAGATTATGCAATTAGGGTTAAGCAAACTTGAATAGGATTTGTAGAAATTGTTCTCAATATTAAGTTAGCTTTAGTTCTTAAGTTGCAGGTGTAGTAATGGTTCTATTAACTCTCAGAGTCTTATGCAGTGTAACACATAAATATTTAACTAGTAACCAGGTTCTGTTAACAGTTATACATATGCTCATGCAGTATTGCTATTTTATTTGCAGAGATTACTTGTACCTTGTCTTGTGTTGCACTTGTAGTGTGGCAGAGCTGTAATGAATGCACAGCCTGTTCTGTGGAAGTTCCAGTTTCACTGTGGAAGCTGTGTTGTTTATTAATCTGCAGTCAGGATGTTTCAATAAGGGTTAAAGCCAGATTTTCAGTGACAAGTTCTGTGGTAACTCTCCTTTAAATACTAACTACACAGTGAAAGTTCTCCAAGTAACAAAGCATTAGAACACATAGAATAATACTTGCAGTTTGGTTCAGGCAGTTCATTCAATTGATTGCATGTCAGCTCCTAAGTTAATGAACACTGCAGTTGTTTGGATGAATTCCAGTTAAAGTTGAACAAAGTATCAAAAAGTTCCTGTGAGGAAAAAAGTTCAGAAAACAAGTTATTCAAAGTAGTTAGGCTCAGGTAAATAGGGTAGCCTTGTACTCCAAATTACTAAGCAAAGAGAATTGATTTGGGGTGGTTTTTAAAGGCAAGCTGCAAGTTTGTTGCTTGAAGGATTCCGCTGGGTCCTAGAAGGAGCTAGGTTCCTGACATTGGCTGATTCCATCAGCCAATCAGAATTTTCCTACCTTAATTCCGATTGGCTGATAGAATCCTATCAGCCAATCGGAATTCGAGGGACGCCATCTTGGATGACGTCCCTTAAAGGAACCTTCATTCGTCGTCTAGTCGTCGGAAGAAGAGGATGGATCCGCACCGGAGGTCTTGAAGATGGAGCCGCTCGTCATCGGATGGAAGAACATAGAAGATGCCACTTGGATGAAGATGTTTGCCGGTCCGGATGTCCTCTTCTGCCCGGATAGGATGAAGACTTCTGCCCGAAGATGGACTTCTTCAGCCGCCGCTTGGATCAAGACTTCAGCCGGAGGATGGACGTCTTCAGCTCCCCGCTTGGGCTTGGATCAAGACATCAGAGCCTGGACGGATCGGTGATACCCGGTGTGGTGAAGATAAGGTAGGAAGATCTTCAGGGGCTTAGTGTTAGGTTTATTTAAGGGGGGTTTGGGTTAGATTAGGGGTATGTGGGTGGTGGGTTTTAACGTTGGGGGGGGGTTGTATTTTTCTTTTACAGGCAAAAGAGCTGTTTTCTTTGGGGCATGCCCCGCAAAAGGCCCTTTTAAGGGCTGGTAAGGTAAAAGAGCTTTTCTATTTTAATTTTAGAATAGGGTAGGGCATTTTTTTTATTTTGGGGGCTTTTTTTATTAGGGGGCTTAGAGTAGGTGTAATTAGTTTAAAATTGTTGTAATATTTTTCTAATGTTTGTAAATATTTTTTTATTTTTTGTAACTTAGTTCTTTTTTATTTTTTGTACTTTAGTTAGTTTATTTAATTGTATTTATTTGTAGGTATTGGATTTCATTAATTTATTGATAGTGTAGTGTTAGGTTTAATTGTAACTTAGGTTAGGATTTATTTTACAGGTACATTTGTAATTATTTTAACTAGGTAGCTATTAAATAGTTATTAACTATTTAATAGCTATTGTACCTGGTTAAAATAAATACAAAGTTGCCTGTAAAGTAAATATTAATCCTAACATAGCTAAAATATGATTATAATTTATATTGTAGCTATAATAGGATTTATTTTACAGGTAAGTATTTAGCTTTAAATAGGAATAATTTATTTAATAAGATTTAATTTATTTCGTTAGAATAAAATTATATTTAACTTAGGGGGGTGTTAGTGTTAGGGTTAAACTTAGCTTTAGGGGTTAATACATTTATTATAGTAGCGGTGAGGTCCCGTCGGCAGATTAGGGGTTAATACTTGAAGTTAGGTGTTGGTGATATTAGAGAGGGCAGATTAGGGGTTAATACTATTTATTATAGGGTTATTGAGGCGGGAGTGAGGCGGATTAGGGGTTAATAACTTTATTATAGTAGCGGCGAGGTCCGGTCGGCAGATTAGGGGTTAATAAGTGTAGGTAGGTGTCGGCGACGTTGAGGGGGGCAGATTAGGGGTTAATAAATATAATATATGGGTCGGTGTTAGGGGCAGCAGATTAGGGTTACATAGGGATAACGTAGGTTGCAGCGGTGTACTGAGCGGCAGATTAGGGGTTAATAATAAATTGCAGGGGTCAGCGATAGCGAGGGCAGCAGATTAGGGGTTAATAAGTGTAAGGTTAGGGGTGTTTAGACTCGGCGTTCATGTTAGGGTGTTAGGTGCAGACTTAGGAAGTGTTTCCCCATAGGAAACAATGGGGCCGCGTTAGGAGCTGAACGTTGCTTTTTTGCAGGTGTTAGGTTTTTTTTCAGCTCAAACTGTCCCATTGTTTCCTATGGGGGAATCGTGCACGAGCACGTTTTTGAAGCTGGCCGCGTCCGTAAGCACCGCTGGTATTTAGAGTTGCAGTGGCGGTAAATTATGCTCTACGCTCCCTTTTTGGAGCCTAACGCAGCCCTTCTGTGAACTCTAAATACCAGCGGTATTTAAAAGGTGCGGGGGAAAAAAAGCATGCGTTAGCTACGCGGGTCGTTACCGACAAAACTCTAAATCTAGCCGTATGTTATTACTTGCGGTGTGGGTTTGATGGCGGATATAGAGGTTAATAGTTTAATTAGGCTTATTGCGTTGTGGGGGGGTTGTCGGTTAAGGGGTTAATACATTTATTAGTTCCAATGTGGTTTTGATGGCGGATATAGGGGTTAATAGTTATTGAGGTGGGGGATTGCGGTTGACAGGTAGATAGATATTGTGCATGCATTAGGTGTTTTTGCAGCCAGTTTCGGGAGTTATGGTGCTTCCATGTATGGCGAGGTGAAAATGGAGTAAGATTTCTCCATTTTCGCCACGTAAATCCTTGCGCTGAATATTGGATACTGATTTGCGATGCGGTCCCATGTTAGCCTATGGGAGTAAAAATTGTGGCCGACGGGTGAAATATACGTGCTGCATTTATATACGGCTCTGTATATATAGGATACCAAACCCGCGCAAAAAACATGTGTAATGGGGCCCCTTCTGTGCTGCTATAGGGTAATAATTAATTTTTAGGCTAAGTTAGGAACTGGGAAATTTGCTGCACTCCTAACTCTCCATCCCAACAAATTTGACCTATATATTATGTATACGTGTGTGTGTGTATATATATATATATATATATATATATACATACACTACTATACTGTAATACCGAGTGTATCAATATGGCTATTTTCAATTATTTTTTATATATTTTTTATTTATTTAAGTATACACAAAGTAAAGAAAACTACTTTGTAAAAAAAAAAAGTTGTAGATTATTTAGGCAGCAATATTTTTCAAGTATTCAAGTAGTCTAGTCAGGTTAAAGGGACACTGAACCCACATTTTTTTCTTTTGTGATTCAGATAGAGAATGCAATTTTAAGAAACTTTCCAATTTACTCCTATTATCAAATATTCTTCATTCTCTTGGTATCTTTATTTGAAAAGCAAGAATGTAAGTTTAGATGCCGGCCCATTTTTGGTGAACAACCTGGGTTGTTCTTGCTGATTGGTGGATAAATTCACCCACCAATAAACAAGCGCTGCCTTCTTTAGATGCCTTCTTTTTTTTAAAATAAAGGTAGCAAGAGAACATAGAAAAAATGATAATAGGAGTAAATGAGAAAGTTGCTTAAAATTGCATGCTCTAGCTGAATCATGAAAGAAAAAATGTGGGTTCAGTGTCCCTTTAAACGGTGTTCCTTTTGTTTAAAATCAATTCTCTGATAATAAATAGATTAACATGCCCAATATTTGAAGTTTAGTTTTTTTCGCGCATCGGGTTATCATGCAACAGTAAAAGTAAAAAGTTATTTTAAAATGACTATTGTTTCGGGTCACTTTGAAATAGCTGCCAAGCTCTGCCCACTGATGACATCACGATCTGGGCAGCATCTATGCACTCTTCTGAATAGCATTGACAGTATGTTGAATCCAATTAGTGAGTCTTTTGTAACTAGTGAAGCCTTTAATGCAGCCCAGATCGTGATGTCATCAGTGGGTGGAGCTTAGCAGTCATTTCAAGGTGGCCAGAAACAATAGTCTTTTAAAAATAACTTTTTTACTGTTACTGCTGCATGATATAGAAAGGGTGTAGTAGGATATTTGTAGTTTAATCTAAAGTAAGACTTTAAAATGACTAAAGTGTAGACTGTCCCTTTAGCTTTGTACAATAATCTCTCATGTGGCACTGTATCAACAGCCTTAGCAAAATCCAATCACACCAGCTGATTCACCTTTATTTATATTCTTCATTACCTTGTCATAGAATCTAATTAGATTGGTTTGACATGATTTATTTCTCATAAAACCATGCTGATTTGAATGCATAATCTTTTTTACATGAATATAATCTTGAATATAATCCTTTATAATCCCTTCCAGTATCTTCTTCACTACTAATGTCAGGCTTACTGGTATGTAGTTTTCTGGATCAGCCCTGCTTCCCTTTTTAAAAAGTGGGACCACATCAGTTTTATGCCAGTCATGGTATACTATGCCTGAGGTCAACTTGTCTTGAAAAATTAAGAGTTGAGTTTTGGCCATAAGCCTATAACAGTGCTAAATTCCATTAGAACCCTTGGGTGTAATTCCATCTGGACCTAGAGTTGTATTTACCTTGATAGTATACATTTATATTCCTGATATCATCTAGGGATTACCCAGTTATTGGGATGGGCTTGAATGATCTAGTTTGTTTTAATATCTGTGAGCATGACAGTTACATAGCTAGAAGTACTGTTTAATGAAATAGAAAGATCACAGAGTGCTGTTTTGAACATAAACTGACAGTGCATCTATTTTTGGATAAAATACACTTTCAAACAGTGTATGTGAGTAAAGCATAGCTGTGTGTTTTTCCTACTATCACGCTGCACTGCTTGCTGAAACCTACCTCTACTATAAACTGCTTGTATAGAATTGCTATTCACACACTGCTACCACATAATGCTAAAGCTATGTACACACACGTTTCAACTAAGGACAACAAGAGAAAGAGGTAAGGAAAATGAATGTACCTAAATTGCCAAGGCAAAATGTAAGAAGGGTTTAATGTGTAACTCCTAGAGGCCTTTAGGAAGTTCCTTGTCATCCTAAAAGCACAGGTGATTCTACAAAACTAATAATTGGACTAGGGGAAAGTGTCTAGCATAGTAGACAGTCCCCCATGATCCAATCCCGGCGTTGAAGTCACCTGATCGCATTGGCACTTATATCTTATAGGCATTTCATCCATCTATGTAAACTGATGCAATCAGCCAATAGGATTGACCTCACATTCTATTGGCTGATTGGAACAGCCAATAGAATGCAAGCTCAATCCTATTGACTGATTGGATCAGCCAATAGGATTTTTCCTACCTGAATTCTGATTGGCTGATAGGATTCTATCAGCCAATCGGAATTCAAGGGACGCCATCTTGGATGACGTCACTTAAAGGACCAGTCATTCAGTCTTCGGTTGTCGGATGAAGAGGATGCTCTGCGTCGGATGTCTTGAAGATGGACCCGCTCCGCTCCGGAAGGATGAAGATAGAAGATGCCGCCTGGATGAAGCCTTTTGCCGTTCTGGATGTCCTCTTCTGGCCGGATAGGATGAAAACTTCGGACCCTCTGGAGGACCACTTCTGCCCGGCTGGGTGAAGACGGCTCAAGGTAGGGTGATCTTCAAGGGGGTAGTGTTAGGTTTTTTTAAGGGGGTATTGGGTGGGTTTTAGAGTAGGGTTGGGTGTGTGGGTGGTGGGTTTTAATGTTGGGGGGGTATTGTATTTCTTTTTACAGGTGAAAGAGCTGATTACTTTGGGGCAATGCCCTGCAAAAGGCCCTTTTAAGGGCTATTTGTAATTTAATATAGGGTAGGGAATTTTATTATTTTGGGGGGCTTTTTTATTTTATTAGGGGGATTCGATTAGGTGTAATTAGTTTAAAATTCTTGTAATTCTTTTTTTTTCTGTAATTTAGTGTTTGTTCTTTTCGTAATTTAATTTATTTAATTTAATTGTAATTGTAGGTAGTTTAGGTAATTAGTTTAATTATAGTGTAGTGTTAGGTGTAATTGTAACTTAGGTTAGGGTTTATTTTACAGGTACTTTTGTATTTATTTTAACTAGGAAGTTATTAAATAGTTAATAACTATTTAGTAACTATTCTACTTAGTTAAAATAAATACAAAGTTGCATGTAAAATAAATATAAATCTAAGCTAGCTACAATGTAACTATTAGTTATATTGTAATTATCTTAGGGTTTATTTTATAGGTAAGTATTTAGTTTTAAATAGGAATAATTTATTTAATTGTAGTAAATTTATTTACATTTATTTAAATTATATTTAAGTTAGAGTGGTGTTAGGGTTAGACTTAGGTTTAGGGGTTAATAAATGTATTATAGTGGCGGCGACGTTGGCGGCGGCGGCAGATTAGGGGTTAATAAATTTAATATAGTTGCGGCGACATTGGGGGGGGCAGATTAGGGGTTAATAACTATAATGTAGGTGTCAGCGATGTTGGGGGCAGTAGATTAGGGGTTCATAAGTATAATGTAGGTGGCGGCAGTGTCCGGAGCGGCATATTAGGGGTTAATAATATAATGTAGGTGTCAGCGATAGCGGGGGCGTCAGATTAGGGGTTAATAAGTGTAAGATTAGGGGTGTTTAGACTCGGGGTTCATGTTAGGGTGTTAGGTGCAGACATAAAATGTATTTCCCCATAGGAAACAATGGGGCTGCGTTAGGAACTGAACGCTGCTTTTTTGCAGGTGTTAGTTTTTAATTTTCAGCCAGCTCAGCCCCATTGTTTCCCATGGGGAAATCGTGCACGAGAACATTTTGCCAGCTTACCGCTACCGTAAGCAGTGCTGGTATTGAGGTGAGATGTGGAGCTAAATTCTGCTCTACGCTCACCTTTTTGCGGCTAATGCCAGGTTTAAAAAAACCTGTAATACCAGCGTTACTTTAGGTGAGCGGTGAGGGAAAACTGTGCGTTAGCAACGCACCCCTGTTACCGCAAAACTCGTAATCTCGCCGTAAAATAGTAATTACGGCATCAGTAGTACAAAATGTGCATGCGTTATTGGTGCCGGTTTTGTACGCATGCGAATGAGGGAAAATTTGGCTAATAATTATATGCATAAGCGCCGAATACGATTGGTTCATGTTTGCATACACGTAGGTACGAAAATAGTGGGCTGGATTGCATGACATTATCATCGAAAAATACAAATTGATTTTCTAAGTAAATGAGGCTTCGATTTACAAGAGTTTGAGGTTGGTAAGTTTACTTTAATACACGTTATTTAGAATATGTGTTTTGTTTATACAAAACGGGCAAACGTTTGTAATCCTTTGAGTATAGAAACTTTCAGAATAGGCAGGGATACCACAGGAAAAGCAGCTATTTCAAATGCCAAAATAAAGTATAATGAGCTATTTGTAAACATTTTAATACACTCCAGCAGGTAAAATGGATCATTGGAAACAAAATAAAGTGGAGAAAAATTGAGGGTAATATTCCTTTAAATTCAGAACCAGTACACTGATAATCTGGTCATTTTTAATCTTTTAATTATTTTAGGAGCACATAACGCAATAATGTGGGGCATCAATAAAAAATTACATTGCAATCAAATGGAAGAAGAAAAAAAAGATTATTTTTTGACAAATTCCCCTTCTGCCATAGGTGTTAAAACTGTGCAAAGTCATTGAACTCCAATCATAGACAGCATATAACTATGTATCCTCCAATCACAACCTGTTTGCAGCAGTAGCTACCGGGAATTCTGAAATAAATTGATCTGCAGAGAGGAGGACTATAAATTGTAAGTTTCATAGCAGTTAGAGGGTAAATATATAGGGCAAGATTACAAGTGGAGCGCTATTTTAATGTGCGTCCGTAAACGGGTCAGACCTGGTTAATTAAAAAAAAAAGTGCTCCAATTGCCCCCCAAAATAAAGTGGACAGTTACTTTCTTAAAATAAAAACATGAGAATCTTTTTTTTTAAATAAATAAATAAATGCATGAAGCAGTTATATAAGGGGTTAAAGGGAGGGGATGTGTGGTGTTAGCAAATAAAGAAAAGGCACTGAAAAGTGCCTTTACATTGAAGTCTATGGGGACTGTGTTTTTACTTTAAATATATATGTATATACACAGATAAATACATAAATATATATGTATATATTCATGTACATATATATTTTAAATTTGCTGCACGACTTACCCCTTGTGCTGCGCTAGGTTCTTTGCCATGTCCCACGACATGGGAACGAGGCTCCAATTGGAACCTAAGGAAACTCGCTCTCGTGAGCGCAAGGCTTCCAGGCAATGCGAATATGAGGTTGTGTTCGCATTGTGCTTAACTGGTAAAACCAGCACACATTTACGTGCGCTGTATTACAGAGTCGAGCGCAAATATCGCGAAAGTGCAGTTCTCCACTCATAATCTACGCCATAATGGGCAAATAGCTGCTAAAAAAAAAAAAAAAGCAACCAGTGTTTAAAAAGATATGAGCAATAAGGAGAAAAAAGGCAATGATAATACAGAGGCAGTCGTGAGAGAATGAAGTGGCATTCCGCAGATAATGTGTTGCTGTACTGACACACGACAGAAGCTCAGATACATGCACTGTGTGGGAGGCTATACAAGATCTGTATGCCTCCCTCTCCTTTCCCAGGCAGGAAGCACTCAGCCTACAATAGAAGCAGTCATTCTGTTCTGGTGGCCAGCCAGAACCTAACTCCTGCAGTTTCCTCCCAGCAACACATGTGCCCTAAGTTCCCTTCTGCATTAACCCATTCACCCAGGCTGATCTGAGTGCAAGAATGTAGCTCTGAAAGGAAAATTAAAGGGACATGAAACCCAATTTTTTTCTTTCATGATTTAGAAAGATCATGCAATTTATAAACACCTTTCCAATTTACTTCTATTATCTAATTTGCTTCATTTTCTTGATATAGTTTGTTGAAAAAGCATATCTAAATAGGCTCAACAAAGGATATCTAAAGAATAAAGCAAATTAGAAACTAGAAGTAAATTGGAATGTTGTTTAAAATTGTATTCTCTATCTGAATGATGAAAGAAAAAGGTCTAGATTATAAATGACGCGATAATTTAACATACATCCTTACGTTTACGGGCGCATGTTAAATAACCAGCCATTACAACTGGTTGGTTAATGCATTTTGCGCTAAGCAAAATTAACCAGAGGTGAGACCTCTGGTTAATTAAAAAATGTCCAAAAATAAAGTGTATATTTCCTTTAGTCAAAGCAAAAATATGAGCATCTTTAAAAGAAATAAAAATGTGATGTGGGGTTTTAGAAAAAAAAAAATAACGTACTGAAAAGTGCCTTTACATTAAAGTCTATGGGGACTGTGTTTTTACTCAAAAAAAAAAAAAAAAAAAAAAAAATATATATATATATATATATAATAATAACTAGAATTTATAAAGCGCCTTTTTCCCGGTGGGACTCAAAGTGCTTTTTCAGCGCTCGCTCTCCGAATTAACCAAATCGGCAGCTGAATAGTAATAGTTGTTAATATTACCCAATTTAATGGTACTCATTTTATTGACCTCAGAAGGATGAAGGGTGATTTGAACCTGTGACCTTGGATCTTTTAGACAGTCTTTTTTTTGTAGTCAGGGCATTTACCAACTGAGCTATCTCACCAGCAGTTTTATATATTTATGTGCTAATATGTGTATATACACTTATAAGCATATAAATATATATGTATACATTCATATACATATGTATTTTAGGTTTGCTGCCCAATGCTACACGACTTACACCCTCTTCTGCGCTACATTCTTTTCTGTGCCTGACACCATCAGAAAGAGGCTCCTATTAGAGCCTATGGCAGCACGCAATGCTAATGCGAGGTCACAGCCGCATTGCGCTTAACTTGTAATACCAGCGCACATTTGCGTGCGCTGGTATTACTGAGTGGAGTGCAAATATTGCGCTTGTGAAAGTGCAATTTTGCGCTCCACACGTAATCTAGCACAAAATGTTTTATATACAGAAAAAGGCAGTAATTAAACATATTAAAATATCTTTCTTTTGTAGGAAAACAGACCAAAGCTGTTTGAACTGTTATTACCAAGGATGAGCAGCTCACTGGCTGACAAAAAGTCCCACATCTCTATACATATCTCCATAAGTAGCAAAATAAATGTAATAATTATAGAAATTTTAACTTTCTCCCACACCAAAATCTGAAATGCGCCTCAAAATACAATTTTGTAGGTGCAACAAATAAAAATGTACTGTTATTTGCTAACATCGCTCATATTACAAGTGGTGAGATATGTGCTGTGCTGAAAAACTTAGCACACCCACAGACCTGAAGATAAATTATCAAAATAAAATATTTCACACACACATATATTTATACATATACATATAAATGTAAAATACATATATATTTTTTAATTAATAAAAATGTTTTAACCTGGGTAAACCTGACATTACCCAAGCGGCTGTGGGTAAAGTCTGATATAATGTAATTCCCCCTGCCTGGGGGTGGGGGTTTCAAGGAAGGCGCCCTGCCGATCCGCTGGCATCCACCACAAGTGAACCTTGGGGAATGAGGGAATTTCAAGAAAGCAAGTACCATTGTAATCATCTTGTTTTTTGTTGCAAGAGAACTTCATTACTGGTTGCACCTAGGCTTTCTGTAATATCGAAACCCTCTTATGCTGGTTAATTTTACATATGTGCTTGCTTAGGGCTAGATTACGAGTGGGCGCTATTTGCGCTCCCGCTCGTGCGTTATCCTTGCTAGATGGAGGCTTTTTGAACGTGTCTGCGCTCGTATTATGAGTTGAAAGTAAAACGTTAACGCTTGAGTGAAAAACCAGTGGAACTTTGAATATTGTGACCACAGTAACATATTCTCCAATAGACTTTAATGTAATTCGCAAACTGCAAAAAAACAGTAACATCAATACTCGCGCGCTAACCCCATCACATTTATTCAAGTGCACTAAACCCGACATTAAATATGAATATTTCAGAATCCAATGTTCTTCACATAGAAGAATATGTTCTTTTTCTTAAATAAATATTTTTTACATGGCTGATGATTTCTTGGTTATATATATATATATATATATATATATATATATATATATATATATATATATATATATATATATATACTTCAAAATACTTAGAATATATTCCGGTATGTAAAGAACTTTGAAATATGAAATATTTACAGTATATACACAGTTAAACCCTTTATTATATATAAATATTGTTTGCAGCTACTTGACTGAAAAGGGCTCCAATGAACTTTATACTATATGTCTATATATGTATACATATATTTAAGTGTTTGTGTATATATGTCTGTAAATACATATATACACATATAAATACATATGTAAACACACACACACACATATATATACATATAAACATATACATATTTAGACGTGTTTTTATGTAACACCTGAGACCTTATATCTTTGAGCCTTTTTTACTTTGTTAATGCATTTTTTTAGTAATGTTTTATTAGACAGTGTTAATATGAGTATAACTGTACTTTTTAACTGTTTTTTTATGTGTTTTGTGCAACTGTTTTGTTTCGCGTATCAGTTAACCAGAGCTATTGCGTAATTTCAATATGAACTTAAATTTATTTTAAAAAAAACAAATTTTTGAAAGAAAAGCTTGTTGCAATGTAATTCAACAATACAATTTTTACTTTGTCTTTTAGTTTTCAAAACTCCATTTATTCTTTCATGCAATTTTTAAACTAATGTTTGGTGAGCCTTATTGTAACTTATGCATTTCCTTCACTTATGTAAAGGCCTATCAAATACAGTAAACAATTTCATAAACTCCTTCAAGTAAAATGCATGATTGGGAACAAATTAAAAGGGAGAAAACATTAGCGTACACTGTCCCTTTAAGAAATACATACTAACCTTGGCTTGCACTGGTAAGATATTTTGTTGCCAGATACTAAAAGCTAAATTATTATTTATAAAATTACCTCATAGAGTTAAACCAAAAGGAATGCAAATGATAATTGTTGCATTAGGAGTCAGAATCGCTAGTCATCTGACGGTTTTGATGACAGTGATTGGTGGGGATTTCCTGGCCTACTTTTGAAAGGCCCGACATATCCTTATTGCATATGTTAAAATCTAACAGGGAAGTCCTTCTACCCTACATACCGTTAATTCAATCACCCAAATAATTCTTCCTGATTTCATAATTAAGTAGTCACACTGAACTAAATCAATTTTTTGTATTATTTTTGATCAATATTAATCAACATTTCACCTTCAGGCATCTTAAAAATTGGGAATCGAGGACTGCATGAGTCTGTTATATTCACTACTTCATTATTACTCCAATAAGTTGTGACCTAACTACAGTTCTGCAGTGACCTATATTTCAGTTTATAAATGGGTGTAGTTTCATAATTATATAATAGGATGAGGTAACTCTGTATTTACAAATGTCTGACACATGGATCATTTAAATCTTTTCTTATATATGCATCATATATGTTAGCAATTAAGTACTTTTTAAAAGACCTATATATAAAAAAAGTCCTTTACAAGCATTTAAAACTGTCATATTGCTATCAAAATTTGCAGGGTTTTGCATTTTTTGGAGCTCTCCAAGTTTACACCCAGACCTGGGAACTTTCAGGGTTTGACCCTGACTTGTAGCTTTAATTTCAGGTTCTCACTTCACTGTACATATATACTGTGTGAAACAGGTTATACAAATTAATAACTACACACACACACACACATATATATATATATATATATATATATATATATATATATATATATATATATATATAAAAATATATATATATATATATTTTTAATTCTAATTACACCAGGAACCACATCTCTCATTCTCCCCACCCAATGCATCTATTTTTTTCATCACCTCCTCATTACATCCTTATTCTCCCCACCTCCGCAATTATTATCATTATTGTCACTTATTTCTATAGCGTCGCAAAATCCTGTAGCGCTGAGTACAGAGATAGGTGTATATAATGATAAGCGTTTGTGATAAGATACAAAAACATAACACATAACAGACAATATAGATCTAGTACAGGAGGAAGAGAGCCCTGCTCCAAAAAGCTTACAGTCTACAGGTTGAGGTTTTGGTAGCTTGTCACGTGGATTGTAGTTGCAGGAGTGAGTCAAGGTACTTTAAGATTTATTTTGGTTAGGATGAAAAGTAGAGGAGAGATGGTAAGCCTCTCTGAATAGGTGTGTTTTCAAAGAGCGTCTGAAGCTATATACAGCTGTAGACACTCTGATGGAACAGTGTAGAGAGTTTCAGAGGACAGGAGCAGTGTGTGAGAAATATTAGAGGCAAGAGAGATGTAGAAATAATAGGAGTTGAGAGACGTAGGTCAAAGGTTGACCAAAGAGGACGCGTCGGGGAGTATTTGGATATGGCGTCCTCATTATACCTTCATTCTCCCCATCTCCTCAATACATCCTCTTTCTCCCCACCTCCTAAATATACCCTTGTTCTACCCACCTAATGAATACATCCCCATTATTCCAACCTCCTCAATACACTTTTGTTTTCCTCACCTCCTCAGTACATCCTCATTCTTCCCACCTCCTAAATGCATCCTAGTTCTCCTCACCTCCTCAATACACCCTCGTTCTCCCCACCCTTTCAATGCATCCTAATTCTCCCCACATTCTCAATACATCCTCATTTTTCCCACCTTCTCAATACATCCTCATTTTCCCCACCTCCTCAACACACCCTCATTCTTTTCACCTTGTCAGTGCATTCCCTTTCTCCTCAATTTGTTATCCTCACCTTTTCAATGCATCCTCGCTCTCCCCACCTCCTTAATACACCCTTGTTCTCCCCAGTTCCTCAATACACCCTTATTCTCCTTACCTCCTCAATACACCCTTATTCTCCTTACCTCCCTCAATACACCCTTATTCTACTTACCTCCTCAATACACCCTTATTCTCCCCACCTCCTTAATATACCTTCATTCTTCCCACCTCCTCAATGCATCCTCTTGCTCCCCAACTCCTCAAAACACCCTTGTTTTCCTCACCTCCTCATACACCCTTGTTCTCTCCACCTCCTCAATGCATATTCATTCTCCCAACCTCCCCAATATACCCTCATTTTTCCCACCTCCTCAATTCATCTGTGTTCTCCCCACCTCCTCAATATACCCTCGTTCTCCACGCCTCCTTAATACTTTGTTGTTTTGCTCATCTTCTCAATACATCTGCACTTTCCCTCTCCTCAATATATCCTTATTTCCCCTGCTCAGTACCTCTCTCATTAACACACCTTTAAAAGTATTCCCAGAGACACTTTGGAGAAGTAGGATGACCATTTTGCCGCTTTAAAAAGAGACACCTATGAAAAATACATATGTCAGGATTCTTATGCAAAACATTTCTTTAAAAAACCCTGAAAACAGCCCTGACATATGTATTTTTCATATGTGTCCCTTTTTAAAGCGGCAATATGTTAACCCTATGCAGAAGGGAAGTCAGTTAAATAAAGCCAGTATTGACCACACCCACTGACATGCAATGCAAATTGGATACAATAGGCGCAAATATTGAATGCTGTATTATTTCGTATAACCTGTAAACTGTAGCCAATAAACTAGGAAATTTATAGATGCTAGTTGGCCAAATTATATATATAATTTTATTATTTTGCTGTTCTAATTTAAAGTGCAGGAGGCTCAGATGCCATAATATGAAACTAATATATATCTAGGACCAACAAAGACTTCATATCTGATTACCAAATGTATCCAAGTCCAACCTACAGGTCAAATTTTTACAATATTGCTAGAGGTCACAAGGACAATGATATGAAACGCGTCAGATGGAGTTCCCCATCTGCTCTGTATATGTGTGAATCTTTTATTTTCAATTCCAATAAAGAGGCTTTTATTCTGAGGACTGGCGAGTGCTGCTGAATTTTGTACTGGAAGTTTTCTCTGGAAGTGTTCGTCCGTTGCAGCTTTGCACCTTACCCCTTACTAGTTGGAATTCCCGGTCTTGACCTCATACCCGGATCAGCGCTTTTGAGCGACAGTACTTTTGATACAGATTTGTTGTTTTCCCCCCAAAAGTGCCAGTAAAGACATTTATACAATTCCATCCATCAGAACCATAAGCCAGGGACACCTTTAGCATTTGCAGGGCCGTGGGCAAGACAAATTTGCAGGGCCCCATAGCCCAACACTCTAATTCCCCCCCCCCGCCCTGTATTCCTTGCCTCCTGTATGGCCCACCCCTGTCCAAACATTCAGTGTTACCTATATAAAGAATAACAGTATATATTACACCTCCTGATACCATAAGCACTTCTTCAACTAATTACAGGATATACATGGCATCTTCTCATACTCTCACCCCGAAGGGCAGGCCTGATATAAGAAAATTACGTCTTGATAAAGATGTATAGTATCATAAAATACATATGAAAATGTTTAAAAAACTATGTACATTGGATATTTCCTGAAACAGAATGAGCCTAAAACACAAAAAAAGAGCTATATAGGTGTGTGGTACAAACTGGGAGATGTAATAGGGTATCATAGGATTATGAGCACAATACACTACTATAATGCGCATAAGCAACATTAATAGAAATGCTGTGATTAGGGAGCAAAATAAAAAAAAACTTGAGGCCATAGTTTGAACATTCTTGATCTATACAAAGTTAATTACCCTTCTTCATTTCAGAGTTTTATTTGCTGTCTGCTACAACACTGAATTCCATACCAAGCCTCATTAAGTCTGCTTCTTCATAGAGCAATATAACATCCATTTTGCAGCCATCAGCTTTAACAACTTCTGGCTTTCTTTTCCAGTAATAACTTCTCCTATATGGTTGGTCTTTTGTGGCTTTTTTTTACTTTAATCCTAGGTTTACATACACATGAAGGAAAACTCATCATACATTGTAATAGAGAATTTTAATAAAAAAAGAATGTTGACAGTATGTAATAATGGGCTATAGAATTAACTCTCTCATTCCTATATGTTTCACCCATGCCACAATTTTTCCACGCTTCTTCCGTATCGTATAAGTAAGCATTCAGCACCTGTTATTGTGATCGTCAGGATAGCGCGTCATCGGAGCTCTGGTTAAGTGTTCCACGAAACACAAAAGTGTCACGAAACAACAAAAATACTTTACAAATGACAGACGTACTCATAATAACACCATCTAATAAAAATTATTTTAAAAAAATATTGCACAAAAAAGTTGTAAGGGCTCAAAGATATGAGGTCTCAGGTGTTAGAAAAAATAGGCAGCAAAGGGCTTTAACATTGAGATACATACAGTACATATACATGTCTAAAGATGGATATGTATATATATATATATATATATATAGTAGCTCACAAAAGTGAGTACAGCCCTCACATTTTTGTAAATATTTTATTATATCTTTTCATGTGACAACACTGAAGAAATAAAGAGTGGGGGGAAAAATCCTAAAAAAATATTACTAGGAACATGCTACAAGCCCCCCAACATTAGTGACCCGGAGGAAACTCAACTACTAATCCAAGTAGGTAAGGCTGCTAATAACAGTGCTGTAATTATGGGAGATGTTAACTACCCTGATATAAACTGGGCTAATGAAACTAGTAATTCAGCTAAGGGGGATAGATTTTTAAATGTTCTCAGGGATAACTTCTTGTCACAATTAATAGAGGAGCCAACTAGGAGTAAAGCTATATTGGATTTAGTACAATCAAACAATACAGATATAATATCAAACATAGAAGTCAAAGAACATTTGGGTAACAGTGATCATAACATGGTCACATTTGAAATCTCTTTTCATATGCAGTGTCTTAAAGGTTTAACTAAGACTATTAATTTTAAGAAAGCAAAATTTAACAATTTAAGGAAATCATTAAATAATATAAATTGGGACAATGTATTCTCTAATAAAAATACAGAGGATAAATGGATAATATTTAAAACTCTGTTAAATATACATATCAACAAATACCATCTGGTTATAAAAATCAAAATAAAAAATCAAAGCCAATGTGGCTAAATAAAAATGTGTTAAGAGAAATTAGGAAAAAACGTAGGGCATTTAAATTATTAAAAGAAAATAGAACATACTCAACATTCCATATTTATAAGAAATGTAACAATGCATGCAAAATATCAATCAAATTAGGCAAAATTGAAAATGAAAAGTTAATTGCAAAGGATTCTAAGTCTAACCCTAAAAGGTTCTTTAAGTACATAAATAGCAAAAAATCTAAGACATTATAGGTACATTAAAATGCGTGGAGGGTAGCATGATAAATAATGACAGGGAGAAGGCTGAGGTACTAAACCAATTTTTTTCTTCAGTATACAAAAGAGAGGAACCATTGGATGATACTTTGGAACAAAATAGAACATGCCAGTCCATATCATTAACTGGGTTATGTTTAGAGGATATCAGGAAAAAATTGGATAATATTAAGGTAAATAAAACTCCAGGCCCAGATGGAATACATTTAAGAGTGTTAAGGGAACTTAGCACTGTTATAGACAAACCACTACTCTTAATTTTTCAAGACTCATTATCCTCAGGCATGGTACCCCAGGATTGGCGTAAAGCTAATGTGGTGCCACTCTTCAAAAAGGGAAGCAGGGATGATCCAGGAAGCTATAGACCAGTTAGTCTGACATCAATAGTGGGGAAGATATTTGAAGGGATTATAAGGGATTATATTAATGACCATATTCGTGTAAACAAGATTATGAGTTCTAATCAGCATGGTTTTAGGAGAAATAGATCATGTCAAACTAATCTAATTAGATTCTACGAGGAAGTAAGTACAAATATAGATAAAGGGGAATCAGTCGATGTGATATACTTAGATTTTGCAAAGGCGTTTGATACAGTGCCACACGAGAGATTAATGCACAAAATTAAGGGACTGGGAATAGCTGAAAATGTTAGCTCATGGATAAATAACTGGATAAAAGATAGGGAGCAATGAGAAGTAGTAAATGGATCATACTCAGATTGGACAAAGGTAATCAGTGGAGTCCCCCCGGGATCAGTACTGGGCCCTGTTCTTTTTAATATTTTTATAAATGACTTGGAGCAAGGATTAAATAGCGACATCTCTATTTTTGCAGATGATATTAAGTAAAGTAAGGTTATTAGGTCAGAGCAGGATGCACTTTCATTACAAAGTGATCTGCAAAAATTAGAAGTATTGGTAAGGAAATGGAAAATTAGATTTAATACGAGAAAATGCAAGGTTCTACATTTTGGAAGTAAAAATAAGCAGGCAACGTATTTTTTAAATAGGACAAGACTTAGCCAAACAGAGGAGGAAAGGGATTTTGGAGTGGTAATAGATAACAAGCTGAAGATGGGTGCACAATGCAGGGCAGCAGCTTCAATGGCTAATAAGATACTAGCATGTATTAAAAGAGGCATTGATTCAAGGGAGGAAAGCATAATTCTATCACTATATAAAGCCCTTGTAAGACCTCACCTTGAGTATGGAATGCAGTTCTGGGGACCAATCACAAAAAAAGATATTGCAGATCTAGAAAAAGTCCAGAGAAGGACCACAAAGCTAATAAGGGGATTGGAGAATTTAACCTATGAGGAGAGGCTAGCCAAACTGGGTCTGTTTTCTTTAGAAAAATGGCGCATGAGAGGTGGCATGATTACTTTATATAAATATATTCAAGGCCAATATACAGAGATGGCAGAAGTTCTGTTTATTCCAAGAAAATTGTTTCTGACAAGAGGTCACAATTTAAGGTTGAAGGAAAGGAGATTTAATCTACTGCAACGGAAAAGTTTTTTCACTGTAAGAGCAATAACATTGTGGAACTCATTACCAAAGGAGGTAGTGAATGCCAATAAATAAACAAAAGAGAAGTGGCGCTTACCGAACTTTTGGGCTCGTGCTTACCGGTAGCGTAAATCTTCAGCGGGCACTGGTTCCTTCTTTCTCAGAGACCGACGTTCCTGGAGCCCAGACAAACGCGCCTCCGTTTTCCGGCGCACAGAGCAAGTACTGGATACACAATGTATTTCCGGGCTACACAGGGCAGGAGGTCAATCTGGCACCAAAGTTGAAAAGGACATAAACAAAAAGAATCCTTTGAGGCTTCATATAAAAAATAACAGTATTTATTGGGACAACATTAAAAACAAGTATTCAGAGCAAAGCGCTCCCTTTAGCATGAGGTCAGGGTCACAACAAAGCAAACTGCAGACATGTTTCGTGTGTAAAAACACGCTTGATCACTGCTGTATGTGTGCTGTGTCTTTGGCCTCTATTTAAAGGGACCTTACATAATTAAGAACAATAAGGTTAACCCTTTCCTGTTTATGCTACTTACTGCAAGGTACACAGAACTCATTTTTGTTAGAGTGGGAATAACAAGGACCTATAATTCAAGTGCTGCTTTTGATTTAGAAAAATTCTTATTATAGTTTTAAGCTTAAATCCTTATAGGCACTTAATTTAAACAACAGTGTTGTGATAAACCTCATGCTAAAGGGAGCGCTTTGCTCTGAATACTTGTTTTTAATGTTGTCCCAATAAATACTGTTATTTTTTATATGAAGCCTCAAAGGATTCTTTTTATTTACGTCCTTTTCAACTTTGGTGCCAGATTGACCTTCTGCCCTGTGTAGCCCGGAAATACATTGTGTATCTAGTGAATGCCAATACCCTAGATACATTTAAAAATAGTCTGGATACATTTCTGTATATAAACAAAATTCATGGATATGATTGCTAGTATTAAATGGATCACCTTTTAGTGGGGTTATTTAAGCTTAACTGGAGCTTTTTGTAAGTATTTTAGATTTGTATAGGTTGAACTCGATGGCCTTCATTCTTTTTTCAACCTTATCTACTATGTTACTATGTTACTAAATGACACAGGAGTCAACAAGGCCTATGATGAAAGGTACATAATTCCTACTGTGAAACACAGAGGTGGATCACTGATGTTTTGGGGATGTGTGAGCTACAAAGGCACAGGAAATTTGGTCAGAATTGATGGCAAGATAAATGCAGTATGTTATCAAACAAAACCCCTCATTTCCACTTCTTGATTAGAGTTTGAACACTGCTGATTTGCATTCTCAATTCCTTGGATATCTTTCAATATCCCTTTCCTGTGTTATACAGTTCAACTACCGTTTCCCGCAGATCCTTTGACAATTATTTTGCGTTCCCCATGACTCAGAATCCAGAATCGTCAGTGCAGCATTGGATGAAAGATGCAAGGGTCTGTCAGAAGTCCAGAAACTCATTGACTTTTTATACACACACACGAATTACAAGCAAACAGATCACAGGTGAGGATGGTTACCTTTAATAGCCATTCAAATCATTTTGTGTCAACTTGTGTGCATGTTATCAGGCCAAAATCACCAGGGTATGTAAAATTTTGATCAGGGTCATTTGGGTAGTTTCTGTTGTCATTATGATTTAAAAAAGAGTAAACACAGTTGATTGATAATAAATGGCTTCAGCCAAACACTAACCATGAGTGAAAGAAAAGTTTTTGTGTTATCATTCATATTCTCTTAAAAATGGCCAAGAAATCATAAATTCTGCCAGAGTATGTAAACTTATGAGCACAACTGTACTTGTTAATGCTGTTTTACCACGCCCCATGATACACACTGGTAGGCTGGTAGGCTCCGATTGGAGTAGGGTTGCTTAGCAACCATTACGGCACCCTATTGAATCCTTGTGTTAACCTAGATAATGTGCTATTGGCCAGGAACCCCTGATTAGTAATAGCATGTTACAATGTGGATTTCTATCTCCTTGATAGCCATGAGAGTGGATCGTAGTAGATAATAGGAGCGCATAGAGGTATAGTATGAGCGGTAGTTGCCCTGATGAGGACAGTTTGTTATTAGAACAGTGTACCAGTGCATTAGTGCATTAGTTTATACCGGTCACCATTGAAAGCGGATAGATGACGTTCTACACCGGATCTCCTGCCTGCTGATGCGTGGAGTTAATATGAGATTTCTCTCCATTGTTTGCTGCACAACTTCCAGCTGTTCACAGGGTATATAAGGTCACATTAAGGGGTGAGTACTTGCTGTATCACAATTTTTTCTGTCTGAGGAAGGGGGTGAAACCCCAAAACATTACAAGAAATAACTTATTTATAAATCCTGGACAGTGCATTCTTGGTGGCTGATATTTAATCGTGAGTGCTGGCCATTTATCTACGTGACTATACTGTTTCAGCACCCAACTAATTGGATAAGGATTGTGACTTTCTATACACTGGTGTTTGGATGGTGATTCTGTGTTGTTGGTAGCACTACACTGGGTGAGATGGATGTGGAGAAATTGGATGCCACTGAACAGTCTGAAGCAGTCCCTGGGGCCACAGTTTTTAAATTTACAGAGGAGGATGCTAAAGACATTCTGTTTGAAGCTCTTTCAATAGGGCCCCTGATGGATAAACCATCTTTTGTGTTTGCACATTTTCTGAAACTAAAAAAGAGAGAAAAAGATCTGGCTCTACAAGGATCATACTTGTCAGAATACCATAGTAAATCTTATATCCCTAGGGGGTTTAGGTTTAGAAACATGCAGATGTTTGGATGCAATAACAAATCCTTTTGTGACACTTGGTGTAGCATCCTTAATAAATGTTCCTTGGACCTAATCCCGTTGGTGGTCAAGGAGGTAGAACGCTTACTGGAGGAGACTAGGTTGGAAATCTCCAAATATGAAACCAATCATCTACCAAAATTACAGACTGACACCTCTGAGGACTGGCTAAAAAAGTTAGAGGAACAAGTAAAACAATATGAAAAACAATTTGTGGATTTAAAAAAACAGAAACTGGAGGTCGTTACCAATGACTATAGGGATTTACCTATGGATAACACAGAGGTCTGAAAAAACGAAGGAGGCCAAGACCGCACACCTGGAGGGGGGATACAAGGAGAAAACCACCACGACCATACAAGTAGGTGTTGAGGACATTTTGTATAACCTAAGCAACTATCCCCTATTGGAGATAGAGAGAAAGGTCCTAAATAAGGGTCTTTCTTTTATACCTTCATGCCAGGTTGACCCATTTGAATTGTACATAGACACTCAGAAATTTTAGTTAAGTTAATGGAGATTTTCCCTTCTAAACAGGAGGATGTAACTCAGTTGAGAAAAAGTCTACATTTGATCCCTCAAGCCATAATGCAAGTATAAAAACATACTCCAGATTGGTGTACAACAATGTGGTTAACTCGACTAAGACTAATAAGGATGTTACATGCAACAACCTATACCCGGAATGAGAGGATGGCCTTAAAAACGATGGCTAAACTAGATTCTACGGTAATCCGCCAGGCGGATAAAGGTGGTACCATTGTTCTACAGAACTATAGCAACTATAATAAGGAAATATTGGGACAACTGGAAGATTTGAAAACATATGTCCCACTCACTGGTGATACGACGTTGACATATAAAAAACAAATTGATGAATACATCACATTATTACATCTTGAACGAATAATTGATGACACAACTAAAGAATATCTCCAGACAAAGCAACCTAGAATGCCATTTTTTTATTCAATGCCTAAGATCCACAAAAGTCTTGTGGCCCCACCGATTGTCTCGGAAATTGGTTCACTACTGCAGCCATTGGCTGATGGTCAGAAATATGGCTTAATGTTTGTTTGATTCCCCTACACTTTTGAAGATGATCAAGGAGGAAAAGCTCACTATGGAGGATGATGACATATTGGTCACACTTGATGTGACCTGCCTGTATACTGTTATTCCTCATCATGAAGGAATACAGGCTGTTGCAAGACAGCTTCGGAAATACCCTTATGTGGGCCCACCAGCTGAAGTACTGCTACAACTTTTAGAATATTGTCTCACTTCTAATTATTTTAAGTTTGAACAGAAGATTTACCTTCAGAAAACTGGCACGGCAATGGGGTCCCCACCTTATGCCAACCTGTCCTTGGCTGAATTTGAGACAGGAGGGACCCAACTCTTCTATGATCAGAGAAATGATTTTTTTAAGAGGTATATTGATGACCTGTTCCTGATATGGAGGGGCACCAGAGCTCAATTGGATCTCTGACTGGCTGCATTCAATGGGCTGAACCCAGCGTTGAAGTTTAAAATCGAAGCCAACCAGTCAGAGGAGCATTTCTTGGATTTGTGTCTTTTCAATGAAGGGGGGCAACTCAAATCAACATTGTTTAGAAAAGAAACAGACCATAACTCATTATTGTAATATACTAGTTGTCATCCCCCAGATTTAAAACGCTCCCTTCTGAATTCCCAGTTTAAGAGGGTTTTACTGAATAATACAGATAGAAGTCGAGCCGAAATACAGCTCAGGAAGATGAAGGATCATTTTCAGAACAGGGGCTATCCACAGACACTGCTGGATTCTGAACAACAAGAGGTGGAACAACTTAAGAAGAAAAAGGTGTTGGAAGAATGCCTAACCGTTGTGACCAAGTACTCGGGTGACAAACGTGAGTTCAAATAACAGTTGAAACAAAATTGGGAAATAATTAAAACTGACCCTACACTACCATTTGGAAAGATGGCATCCCCAAGGCTTGGGTTTAGAAGGGCTAATTCCCTAAGGGATATATTGTTTAACACAGACCCAAAAATGTGCTATCAGAAGAAGATTTTGCTTCAAAATGGGCAAAATGCACTTTCACTCTGGATACTTTGATTGGCACTGTTTTTTATGAGAAGCCTTCTATGAGATGAGGAGATCATGGACTTGTGAAACTATATTTTTCTATATGAATTTCTTCCAATTTTTTTCCTATTTTTTGCATCAATTTTTCTGTATCCAAATTTTTTGTACCAATGTTTGTACTCATTTTTGAATAGGACTTTTGGTTTCTAAAAATTCTTTCAAAATTCTTTCATTATTTTTTAATTTTAAAATATTGTGTTTTTCTATTTTTATAGGTTTTTATGTAATGCCTACTTTTATGTTTTATGTATTTTTTGTAGGAATATTGATTATACTATTGAGTCAAGAGAGAGTCCATGATCCATATACTTCTAGGGTATCTTATTATTATTAATAAGTGTTGAATCTAATAAGCTAATTGAATTTAAACTGGTAATGTCCAGTAGCAGTGTGTACATACTTGTTATTGCTGTTAGACTACGCACCATGATGCACACTGGTAAACCATGATTGGAGTAGGGTTGCTTAGCAACCTAAAGGCACCCTATTAAATCCTTGCGTTAACCTAGATAATGCATGTTACGATGTGGATTTCTATCTCCTTGATAGCCATGAGAGTGGATCGTAGTAGATAATAGGAGCGCTTAGAGGTATAGTATGGGAGGTAGTTGCCCTGATGAGGACAGTTTGTTATTAGAACAGTGTATCAGTGTGTATTAGTTTATACCGGTCACCATGATAACCGGATAGATATTGTTCTTACCGGATCTCCTGCCTGCAGATGCGTGGAGTTAATATGAGATGTGATACTGGACACTCTAGTTAATGTTAATGTGGACATCTGATATCCTTATCCTGTTTATTATTTTGTATTACTTTGTATATTATGTGCTGTAATTATGTTTTGACACTGTTTTAGATAGGAATGGCTGGGGCCATGTCGCAGTTGGATGAGGTCAGGCTTGGGGGGGGGGGGTGTCTCTCCATTGTTTGCTGCACGACGTTCAGCTGTTCACAGGGTATATAAGGTCACATTAAGGGGTGAGTACGTGCTGTGTCACCATTTTTTATGTCTGAGGAAGAAATAAAGGTGACTTATTTATAAATCCTGGAGAGTGCATCATTTGTTTGAACGTTACACTTTTGTTTGGAAGCCCCCTGGGTGGCTGATATTTAAAGGGACACTGAACCCAAATGTTTTCTTTTGTGATTCAGATAGAGCATGCAATTTTAAGCAACTTTCTAATTTACTCCTATTATCAATTTTTCTTCGTTCTCTTGCTATCTTTATTTGAAAAAGAAGGCATCTAAGCTTTTTTTGGTTCAGACCTCTGGACAGCAATTTTTTTATTGGTGGATGAATATATTCACCAATCAGCAAGAACAACCCAGGTTGTTCACCAGAAATGGGCCGGCATCTGAACTTACATTCTTGTATTTCAAATAAAGATACAAAGAGAATGAAGAAAATTTGATAATAGGAGTAAATTAGAAAGTTGCTTAAAATTTCATGCTCTATCTGAATCGCAAAAGAAAATATTTGGGTTCAGTGTCCCTTTAATCGTGAGTGCTGGCCTCTACCCATTTATATATATATATATACAGTATATATTATATACTGTATATATATATAATCATCTATATATAGGTATAAATATATATTGTGCAAAATACAATCAGATATATGTAGAAATATGTATTTATGAATAAATAGAACATATTCTGCTAAGTGAAGAACATTGGAATATGAAATATTCATACTTTCATGTCGGGTTAGCGCACTTGAGAGTATGCTACTGGGTTTGCGTGCGAATAGGGTGTAAGGATTTTTTCCACTTTTTTGCTGCATTGACTTCTATGGGGGAATACGTTATCACGCATGCAATATTGTAAGTTTGGCTTTTTACGTGTGTCAGGTTAGCGGGGAATACTATCGCTACCCAAAGCGCAGAAAAATCTTACTTTTAGCGGAGTTAAATACCGCTCGACTTGTAATCTGATCCTTAATGTGTAAATTAAACACTTTAGGTGTCATTTAGCATGTTCAGTTTGCAGAGATGTGCAGTCCGGAAGAGGAAGAGGAAAAAAAAAAAAAAAAAACTTGATATGAAAGTAAAATGAACATAAAAAAAAAAACTCACCAAATTTTCTGAGCTTTGCTGCAAAATTCAAGTGAAGAGGTAGCGATGAGCTCAGCTTCCATTGATTGCACAACAGCTTTAAAGGGCCATTATACACTCATTTTTTCTTTGCATAAATGTTTTGTAGATGATCTATTTATAAAGCCCATAAAGTTAGTTTTTTTTAAAAATGTATAGTTTTGCTTATTTTTAAATAACATTGCTCTGATTTTCAGACTCCTAGCCAAGCCCCAAAGTTTTATGTGAATACCGTCAGCTACCTTCTCCAGCTTGCTCCTGTTTGTGTAAAGGGTCTTTTCATATGCAAAAGAAGGGGGAGGGGGGAGTGTCTTATTTCCCACTTGCAGTGGGCTTTCCAACTACCTTTTCAAAAGAGTCTTCTAAGTACGTTTTTAAACCATTTTATACAGGATTTTTATATCAGTATCTGTGCATCTTATTCTTTATAGTAGTGTCTATTACATGCAGTTATATGGAAATGAGTGTATACTGTCCCTTTAAATGTGCTATAATGAGAGTCCGCCCACTGTCTGACAGGTGTCACATGCATGATAAGGCCAGTCATAAAACAGCTCTAGGGAAGTAGAATGCTCAGGCAATCAGTGGTAGACTAAATGCTAACACTTCTGTCTCATTGAGGGGAGCATATCTTGAGTCTTAGGGGCTATTTATGTAAGTGCGAGCGGACATGATACAATGTAGCGTATCAAGTCCGGTGCACATCTATAAATGCAGACAGCAATGCCGCCCCCTGCAGATTCGCCGCTAGCAGGGGGTGTCAATCGACCCGATCGTATTCGATCGGGTTGATTTCTGTCCGCGGCCTCAGAGCAGGCGGACAAGTTATGGAGCAGCGGTCTTTAGACAAGGGACATCGAGCTCCATATGGGGCTTGATAAATCGGCCCCTATCTCTGACAGTTATTAGGTAATTTATCTGGATGGTAAGTAGCTTGTGACATGTAATCCACAAGGCGCTAGTGACAAATTTAAACCATTACCTGATTAGTTGTCCTCACTGAGACAAGGACCAATCAGATCATGCTCTCTCCAGAGAGTTCTGTTCTAATCAGAGCCTGGGGCGCCGCAACCGCCTCTGGGACCCTAACCATGGGTCTCACCCCTCAAAATGTGCTTTTAAAGGTTCTCGGACAGACCGGACTTTTATCCGACGGACATTTGTCTGTCAGATTATTATCGGACGCATTCTGTCCGAGAACCTTTAAAAGCACGTAGTGTGGGGTGGGTCCGTGAGGTCACCGGATGCACAACCAATCAGATAATGGTTTCAATTTATCGCTAGCGCCTAGTTGTAATCCATGTGGCAGAACTGCAACCTGTAAGCTTTCAAAAGACAGGTATTGTACTCTCTGGAGTTACTGTAATTACTGAATTTACTTTGGATTTTTTTTTTACAAAGTGTGTCACTCCTCAAAAGTTACACGGACGAACCTGTTCTTTGCATGCAGATCTTACCTGTTTATGTTTGTTTGTATCAGCATCTAACAGATTTTTCTGCTCTGTATACTTTGCTCCTTGTGGTATAAGTTCATTTAGTCTACCACTGATTGCATGAGCATTCTACTTATCTCCATATGGAGGTTACTATTGCTGTTATTTAGATTTTTAATTAAAGGGATATTCCAGCCAAAATTGGAAACCACATAGATGCATTTCGGTATTGAACAGAAGCAATTTTGTAATATAAATGTATTAGCAAAAATACTTCTAATAAAAGCTATAGCTGTTTCAAAAGTGTATTTAAGTATGCACTGTGCACCAGCATTTTAAACACAACACTTGCTCAGAGAGCCTAAAGGTGCTTGTACCATCTGATAATGACTCAATTTGTTAATTGCTGACATGATACAAGCCCCACTGATGATCTGAGCAGCTGCATTATTTAAAATGTGGGTGCAGTGACAATATCTAGTTATGCTTCACATGAACATGCAGAGAAAAGTGTTAACACTAAAACAGTGATAACTTTTACTAGAAGCATGTTTGCTAATACATGTATATTGCATATATGTTTCTATTCAAAGATGTAATAAATCTATGTGCATTTAAATTTTGACTGGAATGTCCCTTTAAGCCAGAGCTTTCCAAACTTTTCATGTTGGTGACACACTTTTTAGACCTACATCATTTCGCGACACAGTAATTCAGTTGTACTGGACACATACATAAATGATATAATAACGAAATGTATTTACAAGTAACAGTATGTAAGTGTGCAAGAATTAAAAAAGTTTAATAACATCAACGGCTACTTACTATTTTAATGGGATGTATGAGGTTGATGGGATGAACACAATTTTAGAATATTTGGTGGAATATTAGATAAAGACACTCGCATTTCATCATCAAGCATTTTTAAGCTTCCCCTTCCTATCCATATATCAAGAGCAGGAGCAGCAATGCACTACTGGGAGCTAGCTGCAAAAAAAACCCCTCTGATTTCAGCTCAGCGTTTAAGCTGCCGCCCTCAGAGCTCGGTGAGTCCAATTGACTACTGCCCACGCTGCAAACACACTGCTGTCCGACTCACTGACTACACTTGCAGTCACGAGCCGATTAAGGAGACTACACATGCAGTCACGAGCCAATTCAGGAGACTACACGTGCAGTCAGGAGCCAATGTGCCGCCAATGGGAATAGTTTCAGTTCCCGCTGAACTGCGCCAATAGGTTAAGATGATCTGTGACCCCCTAGGTATCAATCACGTGTCAACCATGTGATATGCAAAGCAGGCAGGCGGAAAGTCAGAAACCAAAAAAAAAAATGTGAAAAAAAATTGTGCTGAAGCAGGGACACACCTACACACTGCTGCCGACACACTAGTGTGTCCCGACACACAGTTTGGAAAGCACTGCTTTAAGCGCTGCTTTTTCCACTTAAGCTTTGCTTCAGTTTTTACTTTTAATATAAATAACCCCCTTATTTTTATTTATTAACAAAGGTTTTCCAATGTTATTTTTTATTCCTGAAAGGGGCATTATTTTTACTTCTTTGATCACTGATTAGACACTAATTGTTTAACTTTTGGTTGCATAAGTGAAGCTTCTACTGAAAGAATTTAGGTAATGTATTTATTTAATGTGCACATTCTCTGCATTTTCTGCCTTTTACACAGTGCTTGTTTAGATCCCAATAAAGCCTATAAAATAGTATTTAGGTACCATGGGTTGTAAATATTATCTTGGTAACTTTAAATAAGTGAACACATGAATGCTGGTTTGACTGCAAATTTGAGTATTTGTGATGCCTTATAATAAATAAATATTTCTGTTAGTAATCTTTTAAACCGGTGAGTGTGATTACATACAGGGGAGTAACTACAGGCATCGCAACTGAGATTTAGCCAGGCCGACCTATCCAACCTTACAGAGTCTTTGTATCTCCCACACTTAGCTGCAGTTTATATTGCAAGTCAGACAACATATAGAGGAGCTACAGACAGAATTAAACAAATTCTTGCAGGTAGATACCTACGGTCAGCTAGATAAAATCTTGCAGAAAACAGTTGAGGAGAATAAACTGGATATTATACACACCAAACATTCCAAATATCTTAGGGATAAGAATGATTTTCCTCAAACCAAGTCTATATATGGCATAGGCGAAAACCGCCGTAGATTGAATTACAAGAATCACCAACAACGGCAGGCTAACACACTCACAAATGACACTAACACTAAACAAATTGCACAACCAAATAAAAACAAAAAGGGCTCAAAGAAACGTAGAAAGAACAAGGGAAGAAGAGTAACCTTTAGTGAAACAGAGCCAGACACTACGGATGAGGATGGCTCACTCTCTGCTTTCTCTAGCTCATTTGATGAAAATACAGGGTCAGACTTAGAATCTGCGGACATAGGCCTCTAGTTATCAATGTCTGTCGAGCCTGATCCAACAGTGCGGATCAGGTCCGACTGACATCACTGAATACAGCGAGCAATACGGTGCAATGCCGCCCCCTGCAGACTCGCGGCCAATAGGCCGCCAGCAGGGAGGTGTCAATCAACCCGATCGTACTCGATCAGGCTGATTTCCGGCGATGTCTGTCCGCCTGCTCAGAGCAGGCAGACAGGTTATGGAGCAGCGGTCTTTGTGACCGAGGCTGCAGGCTCGCCAGAAACACGGGGCATCAAGCTCCATTCGGAGCTTGATAAATATGCCCCATAGTAGTCAGTATGGGAGTAAGTTCAGAGAATATAGCCCCTACAGTCCCTGTACCCCAAACTACAAAAACACAAGTGACACATAACAAAGACCTGGGAGCTAAACCAAAAACACAGGGAATAAATAAGATAAATAATCCAGACAAATACTCACTTAATTTAACCCCTTAATGACCACAGCACTTTTCCATTTTCTGTCCGTTTGGGACCAAGGCTATTTTTACATTTCTGCAGTGTTTGTGTTTAGCTGTAATTCCTTTACTGTACCCACACATATTATATACCGTTTTTCTCGCCATTAAATGGACTTTCTAAAGATACCATTATTTTCATCATATCTTATAATTTACTATAAAAAAAATTATAAAATATGAGGAAAAAATAGAAAAAAACACACACTTTTTCTAACTTTGACCCCCAAAATCTGTTACACATCTACAACCACCAAAAAACACCCATGCTAAATAGTTTCTAAATTTTGTCCTGAGTTTAGAAATACCCAATGTTTACATGTTCTTTGCTTTTTTTGTAAGTTATAGGGCAATAAGTACAAGTAGCACTTTGCTATTTCCAAACCATTATTTTTCAAAATTAGCGCTAGTTACATTAGAACACTAATATCTTTCAGGAATCTCTGAATATCCATTGACATGTATATATTTTTTTTTAGTAGACATGGTATATTTCATGCCACCATTTCACCGCCAAATGCGATTAAATACAAAAAATCGTTCACTTTTTTACTAATTTTTTCACAAACTTTTGGTTTCTCAAATTCTTATCTGGGATCCCCTTTGTTCAGAAATAGCAGACATATATGGCTTTGGTGTTGCTTTTTAGTAATTAGAAGGCTGCTAAATGCCACTGCGCACTACACGTGTATTATGCCCAGCAGTGAAGGGGTTAATTATGGAACATGTAGGGAGCTTTTAGGGATACTTTTAGCTTTAGTGTAGTGTAGTAGATAACCCCAAGTATTGATCTAGGCCAATTTTGGTATATTTCATGCCACCATTTCACCGCCAAATGCGATCAAATAAAAAAAAAACGTTAAATTTTTCACAATTTTAGGTTTCTCACTGAAATCATTTACAAACAGCTTGTGCAATTATGGCACAAATGGTTGTAAATGCTTCTCTGGGATCCCCTTTGTTCAGAAATAGCAGACATATATGGCTTTGGCGTTGCTTTTTGGTAATAAGAAGGCCGCCAAATGCCGCTGCATTTCACACGTGTATTATGGCTAGCAGTGAAGGGGTTAATTATGTAGCTTGCCGGGTTAATTTTAGCTTTAGTGTAGAGCTCAGCCTCCCACCTGAAACATGAGACCCCCTGATCCCTCCCAAACAGCTCTCTTCCCTCCCCCACCCCACAATTGTCCCCGCCATCTTAAGTACTGGCAGAAACTCTGCCAGTACTAAAATAAAAGCTATATTTGGGCTTTTTTTTTTTTTTGGCATATTTACATATGCTGCTGTGTAGGATCCCCCCTTAGTCCCCAACCTCACTGATCCCCCACCAAACAGCTCTCTAACCCTCCCCCTCTGCCTTAATGGGCACCATCTTGGGTACTGGCAGCTGTAGTGTAGCTTCCCCCCCCCAAGACCAACCCCCCACCCCTTCCTGATCCCTTAGATGTTTACTTCTAAATTTGAAAACATTTTTTTTTTAACTTTTAACAATTTTATTTTTCTGTAGTGTAGCGGTTCCCTCCCGCTCCCGCCCCGTGCACGCAAAACCGCCCGCCGCCCCCCGTGCACGCGCGCGCTCCCGAGCGCGCTCCCGTCCCCCCCCGCCCCAGATCCCGCCCCCCTTCCCTCCACTCGGCACATCGATGGCCGCCCACCCGCCTCCCAGACTTGCTCCCACCCACCAACAATACCGGCCACCGATGTCCGGTGCAGAGAGGGCCACAGAGTGGCTCTCTCTGCATCGGATGGCCAAGGGGGGTTATTGCAGGATGCCTCCATATCGAGGCATCACTGCAATAACCGGAAAGCAGCTGGAAGCGAGCAGGATCGCTTCCAGCTGCTTTCCAGACCAAGGACGTACGCCACACGTCCTCGGTCATTAACTGTCTTTTTTTTGAGGACATGTGGCGTACGTCCTTGGTCATTAAGGGGTTAAACCCATTTTAACTAAAAATGATGATGTACAAACTACTACCATCCAAGTAGATAGCCAAGTTTTTTAGCAGGCTTCAGGGATAGGAGATGGAGGAGGTCAAAAGGTAATTACCACACAGAGAGGAAAAAGCAAATACCTACTAAGGAACAACAAGATATAGAGCAAATGAATAACTCTGGAATAATTCATCTTTCCAAACACCGCTAAAGTGAGATAGAAATTAAGGTACTGGGATATGGCCTAAGCTTCTGTCCAACAAGAAACTTTAACCCCTTAATGACCAGACCATTTTTCAATTTTCTTACCCTTAAAGGGCCACTAAACCCAAAATCTTTCTTTCATGATTCAGATAGAGAATAGAAATTTAAACAACATTATAATTTACTTCTATTATTTATTTTGCTTCATTTTTTAGATATCCTTAGTTGAAGAAAAAGCAATGCACATGGTGAGCCAATCACACAAGGCTTCTATGTGCAGCAACCAATCAGGAGCTACTGAGCATATCTAGATATGCTTTTCAGCAAAGCATATCAAGAGAATAAAACAAATTAGATAATAGAAGTAAATTAGAAAGATGTTTAAAATTGCATTATCTTTCTAAATCATGAAAGAAAAAATGTTGGTCTCATGTCCCTTTAAGGACAAAGGCTATTTTTACATTTCTGCGGTGTTTGTGTTTAGCTGTAATTTTCCTCTTACTCATTTACTGTACCCACACATATTATATACCGTTTTTCTAGCCATTAAATGGACTTTCTAAAAAATACCATTATTTTCATCATATCATAATTTACTATAAAAAAATTATAAAATATGAGGAAACAATGGAAAAAAAAACACTTTTTCTAACTTTGACCCCCAAAATCTGTTACACATCTACAATCACCAAAAAACAGCCATGCTAAATAGTTTCTAAATTTTGTCCTGAGTTTAGAAATACCCAATGTTTACATGTTTGTTTGTTTTTTGCAAGTTATAGGGCAATAAAAGCAAGTAGCTCTTTGCTTTTTCCAAACCACTTTTTTTCAAAATTAGTGCTAGTTACATTGGAACCCTGATATCTGTCAGGAATACCTGAATATCCTTTGACATGTATATATTTTTTTTTTTTTAGAAGACATCCCAAAGTATTGATCTAAGCCCATTTTGATATATTTCATGCCACCATTTCACCGCCAAATGTGATCAAATAAAAAAAAAGTTACGTTTTTCACAAATTTTGTCACAAACTTTAGGTTTCCCACTGAAATTATTTACAAACAGCTTCTGCAGTTATGACACAAATGGTTGTAAATGCTTCTCTGGGATCCCCTTTGTTCAGAAATAGCAGATTTATATGGCTTTGGGGTTGCTTTTTGGTAATTAGAAGGCCGCTAAATGCCTCTGTGCACCACACGTGTTTTATGCCCAGCAGAGAAGGGGTTAATTAGGGAGCTTGTAGGGCTAATTTTAGCTTTAGTGTAGTGTAGTAGACATCCCCAAGTATTGATCTAGGCCCATTTTAGTATATTTCATGCCACCATTTCACTGCCAAATGTGAGCAAATAAAAAAAAAAACTTTACATTTTTCACAATTTTAGGTTTCTCACTGAAATTATTTACAAACAGTTTGTGCTATTATGGCAGAAATTGTTGTAAAAGCTTCTCTGGGATCCCCTTTGTTCAGAAATAGCAGACTTATATGGCTTTGGCGTTGCTTTTTGGTAATTAGAAGGCTGCTAAATGCTGCTGCGCACCACACGTGAATTATGCCCAGCAGTGAAGGGGTTAATTAGGTAGCTTGTAGGGAGCTTGCAGGGTTAATTTTAGAGATCAGCCTCCCACCTGACACATCCCACCCCCTGATCCCTCCCAAACAGCTCTCTTCCCTCCCCCACCCCACAATTGTCCCCGCCATCTTAAGTACTGGCAGAAAGTCTGCCAGTACTAAATAAAAATAATAAAATATTTTAGCTGTGATGGACCCCTGCCTTAGCCCCCAACCTCCCTGATCCCCCCCCCCAGCTCTCTTACTCTCTCCCCTACCTAATTTCCGCCATCTTGGGTACTGGCAGCTGTCTGCCAGTTACCCAGTTTGCCCCAAAAAACAAAAGTATTTATTTTTCTTTTTAACTTTAAACTCTTTCTGTAGTGTAGCAGCCCCCCACAATACCCCCATCCCCCTCCCTTTCCCAGATCCTTTTATATTTAGTTTTTTTTAAACTTTTTCCCCCCTCTCCCTCCTCATTGGTGTCAGTGTGGCTAATGTGCACGCGCACGCACACGCGCGCCTGCAGGCCCCCCCCCGCATGCTCCCGGCACCCGGCGTGCACATTGCACTTGGATGCCGGGTAGAGATGGGCCGCCCACCCGCCTCCCTGCTACGCTCCCACCCACGGCACCATCGCTACCGGTGCAGAGAGGGCCACAGAGTGGCTCTCTCTGCATTGGAGTCTTGCAAATAGGTATTGCAGGATGCCTCCATATCGAGGCATCACTGCAATACCCTGAGAGCTGCTGGAAGCGATTGCGATCGCTTCCTGCACTCTGTTAGACAACTGACGTACCAGGTACGTCTATTGTCATTAACTGTTTGTTTTTGCATGACGTACCTGGTACGTCAGTTGTCATTAAGGGGTTAATTTGTTCCAGACCATTCTAAATGTTAACAAGTTTGTACGTTCTCTCACACTGAAGAAATTATATTTCTCTAATAGATTAGAGACTATGGAATAGGAAAACATTGGGAATGGTCTGGAGGAAAAGTTAGACTTGAATTTTGGGGATGCATGCACATTATCAACCCTCAGGGAGCTCAAAAACGAGCAAATATCAGAGGAAACTACAGAATCTGTGAAAGGTAAAAGTATGAAACCAAATTCAAAGTTTTATCCTATCCAAGCTCGTGGGAAAACCACTTGAATTGTTTCACAAAAGGGTTCTAGCAGACCTTATGGCACTCTCATCCTGTCCAAATACTCATTCCAATTTATCCAAAAAAGAGAGGGATGCCATTGTGACTTTAAAAACAAACAGGGATATCGTTGTCACAGATTCTGATAAGGGTGGGAGTATAGTAGTTATGAATAGACAGGACTATATTCAAGAGGCTCTACGTCAGTTAAATGACCCAGAGACATACGACTCACTCAGCAATAACTCAGTTAAACGTTTTCAAAGGGAACTTTTCTCCTTGTTGGATGATGGACTATACTTAGGGATGATGACCAAAAAGATGGTTGATTGTCTATATGTTACTAATCCAGTAACCCCGATATTCCATTATCTACCAAAGACACACAAAGGTCTACAGAATGTGAAGGGTAGGCCAATTGTCTAGGGTATTGGCTCCCTATTAGAGCCTCTATACGAGTGGCTGAACTCCTTTTTGCAACCTCTAGTCCTTAACCTCCACTCCTATCTTAAAGATACGACTCATATACTCAGACTGTTTAACGACTTTGAATGGAATAGTGAATACAGTTGGCTTACCGTCGACGTTGTATCACTAAATTCAGCAATACCCCATGTTCTGGGTTTACAAGCCATTTCCTTTTTTCTTGACAAAGAGACAAATCTCTCTAGAAGCAACAAATTGTTTCTCATTAGGGTGACAGAATTTTTGTTAAATCACAACTATTTTCTCTTTGAGGGGACTTTCTACCTCCAGAGACGTGGGACAGTAATGGGGGCGAAATTTGCCCCTTTCTACGCAAACCTATTCATGGGTTGGTGGGAGCTGTCCCATGTCTAGGCGGCTGGAGGTCCCTTCGGGGAGAGAATAGTTTTTTACAAAAGATATATTGATGACATAATATTAATCTGGAAGGGTGACCAGAATGATGCTGAGTCCTTTGTGAATCATTTAAATTTAAATGACAAAGGTCTATCATTTACCCATATTTGGGATAAGAATGAGGTGGTCTTCTTGGATCTCACCCTCACCGCTAAAGCCTCCGCAAAAAGTGTAATTACTAAACTCTATAGAAAACCGTTTTCTGGTAATCAATTACTTCACGCTGACAGTAACATCCAAAGCACGTCTTTAAGGGCTTTGTGAAAGGCCAAATGCTCAGAGTGTGTCAGGGTTCCTGCCTTCTTCCTCCTGTTAGTTTCACCCCTTTCTTCCTGATTGGCTGCAAGTCCTTTAAGACAGGTGTTCACCAATTACCCTGTGCTTAGTATTGTTGTTCATTCCTTGAGCCAGCATAGCAAGCTCATTCGCAAGCTGCTTTCAACTCTTATAAGATACTTTCTACTATCAAGGTTGCCAAATCTACTCAGCAAGCAATTTCCCTCCAGCAACTTGAATCTTTTGCTTCACCTAATTCCACTCATTCTCACTGGGGTAAAGTACTACGTTTTGTTACAGCACCTGGGAATCTTACCGTTTGTTGCAGCTCCTCTCTCTCCAGCTATTGCAAGTTGCCTGTCAGTTTCACACAGCTCCTCTGCTCCGTGACGTCACTTCCGGTCTCTCCGGCTTCAGCTCCACACATCACACCGGAGCTCTGGAACAAGACGCCTAGTACAGTCCCTCTGTGTCTCAGGTACCACCGCTTAACAAAGCACTTGTCTGACATTACTGTCCTGTATGTTTGAACTGCCTAAAACCATTTTTACCTGCTTCTCATTATTTTGATGCGTTATTGTCTCTGGACTTTCTACTTTGCTGCAACGTTTTTTGTGTTTTGGTGTTGTGTGTTTGCTTTGCAGGAGATTTTGGCCTTGATCTATTTCCACCTGGCATTATCTCCTTCCTTCACAATAACCTTAACTCTCTACAGCTCATACTGTGTGAGTTTGCCACGTAATCTGTAAACCCTAATTATAATCATTTGGTTGCATGAATCCTTTCTAGTAATAAAGGCTTTTAAGCAATCAGGTGTGACATATCAATATTTTCTCTAGGATCTGCAGTTGTGTTCCACAGCCAAAGCTTGTCAATTCGTTATATAATACTAAGCCTCTACATAATGGAACCAGCAGACCTACGCCAGATTGTATACAACTTAACACAAAAAGTTGATCAATTGGCCCAGGGTTTACATGACATGCAAATTGAGAATGCTTCCTTAAGGAACATTATAAAAGAGTCTGTAGCATTAAAAGCTACTCTGTCTGAAGCAATACCGGAGCCACAGATTTCCCTCCCAGATTTGTTCTCTGGTAATCGAAAGACTTACAGGCAGTTTAAAAACGCCTGCTACCTTCTCTTCACTATGAGACCGAAAACCTACCCCACTGAGAGAGTGAAGGTCATGACAACAATCTCATTTCTCAGGGGGGACCCAAGAACTTGGGCTGATAAATTCCTAGAGACCCAGGATCCTATATTGGGCTCATTAGAGGATTTCATTGCTGCGATGGATGAAATGTACCAGGACACTGATATACAGCTTACTGTTGAGACTTGTTTGAGGAATCTCAAACAGGGAAAGAGACCAGTCGAAGAGTATATCACAGACTTTAAACAGTTCGCCACTGATTCCCTTTGGAATCCTGTTGCTCTCAGAAACCAATTCCGTCTGGGACTTTCTGAGCAGTTAAAAGATGAATTTGCCCGGATTGAATTGCCAAAAACACTTGACCTTTTCATGAAAATGGCTACACAGATCGACCGTCGCTTACGCGAAAGAAAAGCGGAGAAGTACGCCTCCGATTCCAAACCTAAGTCTACCTATGTTTCCACAACCCCCACCTCTACTACAAGTTCTAAGCTACAAGCTGAGCCTATGGAGATAGGTTTCCTGAGAGGACCTCTTTCTCAAGAGGAAAAACAACGTAGAAGGCTTAAAAACCTTTGCATGTACTGTGCAAGCAGCACACATAGTGTGCAGGATTGTTCACTTTTGTCCAAAAACAAGAAAAGTAAGTCCAGTTATCTGTTATCTTCTCTACAACAAGTTGTAAAACCTTCTTACTGCACTTTATCTCTCTCCCTACAGCTGGAACAAAGTCTTCTGAAGATTGATGATGCCATTATTGATTCAGGGGCTTCTGCAAATTATATGGATTATGCTTTCTGTGAAAAGAACAAAATCCCTCTGATCCAAAAGAAGATTCCTATACCCATCAAAGTTATAGATGGCTCCTTTATGTTTTCTGGCCCCATAACACATGAGACTGTTCCTTTGCTAATTAACATTTCTGGACATATAGAGAAATTGTCTTTTGATGTGTTGCCCTCTCCACATTTTTCTTTGGTTTTGGGTTTGAAGTGGTTGCAACTACATAACCCTACTATTCTTTGGTTTCCTTTTCAAATAAAGTTTGATTCTGTTTATTGCAATGACACATGTTTCCCTGTTTCCTTTGTATTACATTCTTCTTGTCATACTGACAGTTTACCTGTGCAGTACCAAGATTTTACCGACGTTTTCAGTAAAACTGAGGCTGAAAACCTGCCCCCTCACAGGGCTTATGATTGCCCTATCGACCTACAACCAGGCGCTCGGATTCCTTATGGACACCTGTATCCATTAAGTAATCCTGAACTAGAGTTCCTTAAACAATACTTGGACGAAAACCTTAAGAAAGGTTTCATTAGGCCCTCCTCATCCCCAGCTGGGGCAGGGTTTTTCTTTGTGCGTAATAAAGACTCTACTCTTAGACCGATTATTGACTACCGTGAACTTAATAAGTGCACTATAAAAAATCGTTATCCTCTACCTCTGATTCCAGAGATGATTGAAAGACTCTCTGAGGCGACGATTTTCACCAAACTGGATCTAAGAGGGGCATATAATCTTATCAGGATCAAACAGGGGCATGAGTGGCTGACGGCATTCAGGACCAGATATGGTCTGTTTGAATACCTCGTAATGCCGTTCGGCCTCTGCAATGCCCCTGCCACTTTCCAATTCTTCATCAATGATGTGTTCCGTGATCTGCTGGACGTGTGTTTAGTAATTTATCTCGATGATATACTTATATACTCTAAGACTTCACAAGAACATGTGAAACACGTCCGTCAAGTCCTCTCCAGACTCAGAGCACACAAACTCTACGCAAAACTTGAGAAATGTACTTTCCATACAAACCAGGTTTCCTTTCTGGGTTATGAAATTTCTCCTTCTGGAATTCAAATGCAAAAAGAAAAAGTTGAAGCTGTTGTCCTTTGGCCAAGACCTGCTACTAGAAAAGAGTTACAGCGCTTCCTAGGTTTCTCCAATTACTATAGGAAGTTTATCAAAGACTTCTCCAAAATCGTGAAACCTTTGACAGTCTTGACCGGTTCCTCAACATCATTTTCCTGGAATCCTGAAGCCGAAACAGCCTTCAAATACCTCAAATCTAGGTTCACTACAGCACCTATTCTACAATTTCCCAATCCTCTATATCAATATACGTTGGAGGTGGATTCCTCCGATTTTGCGATTGGTGCTGTGCTTTCCCAACAAAAGAGTTTGTCACAACCGTTACATCCTATATCTTATTTCTCTAAAGTTATGTCTCCTGCAGAAAGAAATTATGCTATCGGCGACAAAGAATTGCTAGCCATTCGCCGCTCTCTAGAACATTGGAGACATCTCCTAGAAGGCACTACCATACCAATTAACATTTACACAGATCACAAAAACCTTCAATATCTTCAATCCAACAAAACCCTCTCTGCCAGACAGGTTCGTTGGAGCCTGTATTTTGACCGTTTCAACTTCAATATTATTTATCGACCAGCACACAAAAATGCTAAAGCTGATGCCTTATCCCGGTTACCTGACAAACCAAACGAACCCCCTTTGAGAAAGGAGATTCTTCCCCCGGAATGTTTTATTGGACTCACCTCTACTATGCTCACTGAACTAAAAGATTACTGCAAAGAACAACCAATACCACCTCTACCAAACCTCCGAAAATCCTCTGGAATATACTACCATGGCGAAAAGATTTTTTTACCACCTCAATTGAGATCCCCCCTGATTAAGTCTTGTCATGACTCACCCTTAGCTGGTCACCCAGGGCTACGTCGGACTCTGGATTTAATTGGAAGAACCTTCTGGTGGCCAGATATGAAGGCCAATGTACACGAATATATAACCACTTGTAGAACTTGTGCTACCTCTAAACCTGAACGAAAACCACCCTATGGCTTGCTCATGCCTTTACCAGTCCCTGCTAAACCTTGGCATCACGTCTCCATGGACTTCATAGTCGACTTACCACCATCCAAGTCTCAAACGACTATTCTGGTTGTTATAGATCTCTTTACAAAGATGGCCCACTTTGTGCCCTTCCACAAACTTCCTACCTCTTCTGAAACAGCTACACTCTTTATCAATCATATCATTAAATTACACGGCATACCTCCTATTCTCACAACCGACAGAGGCACTCAATTCACCTCTAAGTTTTGGTCTAAACTCTGTGAATTGACTCAGATCAACCACCGGTTCACTACTGCATTTCACCCCCAAACGAATGGGCAAGCGGAGAGGTTGAACCAGTGGCTCGAACATTATCTGAGATGTTACTGCTCCTACCATCAGAATGACTGGGTCAATTACCTTTCCATGGCCGAATTTGCTTACAATAACTCAATCAATTCTTCTACCAAGATGACACCGTTTTTTGCTAACTACGCCTATCACCCAGATTTTACCCTTTCTTCTATTGTTTCCCTGGATTCTCCTTCACTCGATGAGTTACATGGTTCTCTCCAACAAAATTTTGATGTGCTCCAACAGAACATCCTCAAAGCTCAAGAGTCTCAGAAACACTACTATGATCTTAGGAGACGAAAACCTCCTCAGTACTCCATAGGAGATCTTGTTTGGCTCTCCACGAAGAATCTGAGACTACAAATTCCATCCAAGAAGATGGCCACTCTCTTTATCGGGCCTTTCCCTGTTCAAAAGGTCATCAACGACAATGCTATTAGACTGCAACTTCCACCTAGTCTCAAGATTCATCCGACATTTCATGTGTCGTTGTTGAAGCCTTACATCCGCACTAGAAATGATCAAGTCCTACTGCCGCCTGTTCCTGCTACTATAGCGGAGGATGAGTATGAGGTTGATTCCATCATCGACTCCAGATATTCGAATGGTGTTTTGCAATATCTTGTCCGATGGAAGAACTACTCATCTGATGACGATACTTGGGAACCGCTTTCTAATCTCAATTCCCCCCGACTCCTGTCTTTGTTTCATCGACGCCATCCTGACCGACCAGGACCTGTCGCTGTGGGACAGCTCCCTTGATGTGGGGGTACTGTCAGGGTTCCTGCCTTCTTCCTCCTGTTAGTTTCACCCCTTTCTTCCTGATTGGCTGCAAGTCCTTTAAGACAGGTGTTCACCAATTACCCTGTGCTTAGTATTGTTGTTCATTCCTTGAGCCAGCATAGCAAGCTCATTCGCAAGCTGCTTTCAACTCTTATAAGATACTTTCTACTATCAAGGTTGCCAAATCTACTCAGCAAGCAATTTCCCTCCAGCAACTTGAATCTTTTGCTTCACCTAATTCCACTCATTCTCACTGGGGTAAAGTACTACGTTTTGTTACAGCACCTGGGAATCTTACCGTTTGTTGCAGCTCCTCTCTCTCCAGCTATTGCAAGTTGCCTGTCAGTTTCACACAGCTCCTCTGCTCCGTGACGTCACTTCCGGTCTCTCCGGCTTCAGCTCCACACATCACACCGGAGCTCTGGAACAAGACGCCTAGTACAGTCCCTCTGTGTCTCAGGTACCACCGCTTAACAAAGCACTTGTCTGACATTACTGTCCTGTATGTTTGAACTGCCTAAAACCATTTTTACCTGCTTCTCATTATTTTGATGCGTTATTGTCTCTGGACTTTCTACTTTGCTGCAACGTTTTTTGTGTTTTGGTGTTGTGTGTTTGCTTTGCAGGAGATTTTGGCCTTGATCTATTTCCACCTGGCATTATCTCCTTCCTTCACAATAACCTTAACTCTCTACAGCTCATACTGTGTGAGTTTGCCACGTAATCTGTAAACCCTAATTATAATCATTTGGTTGCATGAATCCTTTCTAGTAATAAAGGCTTTTAAGCAATCAGGTGTGACATATCAATATTTTCTCTAGGATCTGCAGTTGTGTTCCACAGCCAAAGCTTGTCAATTCGTTATAGAGTGAGACAAAATTGTTCAGAACAATCAAATTTTGAACAAAAAGTTAAAACACTGAGCGGACGTTTTGCGGATAGAGGGTACTCCAAGCAAATCATACTGGAGGTTCAAAAAGATATAGCCAAGGTAGATAGAAAAAGCCTACTCGAAAAACCAGCAAGTAAAAACAAACGAAAAAATGGCTTAATTTTGTCACAAAATATTCAAATCAATTCTATAAGATCTGTGATATTATAAGAAAGTATCTTCCCATTTTGTATGGGGATGATATACTCAAACAAGTGATAGTGGAGGGCTGCAATTTTACATATGCTAAAAATCTAACTTTGGCCAATATGATCTCCCCTAGTATGCTTCCTAAAACCCCTGGTAATAGAACATGGTTACAGTGTTCAGGTACATACAGGTGTGGCCATCCACGCTGTAAAGCATGTGATTTTATTAGCCAAGGCACCCAATTCCAGTCCTATGTAGAAGGAAAGGTGTACTCCACAAAAGGTTGTGTAAAATGTTCCAACAACAATGTTATCTATTTAATACAGTGTAATGCGTGCTTAAAACAATATGTAGGTCTCACTACTAGAGATGTTCGTACAAGAGTGAGAGAACATCTCTAGGCTATATCAAAAACAACCAATGTTGTTCAGCCCTTTCAGAACACTTTATTTATGTATATAATCAAAAGGTAGATACATTCAGATGGAAGGCGATCAACGTTGTATATACTCTCCTGAGGGGTGGAAATAGAAATACACTTCTAGGCCGTCAGGAAGTTTATTGGATACACAAGTTGCAAACCCTGGTACCCAATGGGTTCAATTCACAATATGACTTAATCAACTACTGGGAATGATTTCTATGATCTATCCCAATAAGTTGATTTTTGTTTAGCTAAATTTCACTTAGTATGTCATCCTGAATGAATAACAATTGTGTGTACATAGAGATATCTTAACCATACTACACTGACACGTGAATCATATATGTAAAAAAGTTTTTTGGCGATGTTAGAAAAGTTACCACTTTTGGTTTTATCAAGCAATATCTTAATGGTATCATAAACAGTAATTAGATATACATGTGCAGCTCCTAGAGAGAGAGTCCAACTTGCATAAAACTTTGTAGTATATTAGCCTAAGATTATTTTAGTATTAACTGGTGTGAATTATGATATTAAATATTTTTGTTGTTCAGACATGCAATACCTGCCTAGGCTACAAACTATATATTCTCTCAATTAAATTTGAGTGCCCAATATGACACGGATGAGTTTACTAATATATATTACATATAAAAAGGTTTTTGTGAAATACTCTATTGTTATTAATGATGAATACGTTTCCTCTAATTGCTTCAAATTCTATTAACAGTCTTTCAGTAAAATTACTGTTCAATTAATTAATTCTTTTTATATTTGTTTAGAAACTTTCTGTAAATATGTATATACAGTGGAGCATCCTGTATACAAAAAAAGGTTTTTAATTAATCTTAATGGGAGGGGTTAATGTCCCCTTTAAAAGCACACCTCTCACAAGGAGGTTTAGATCTATGAATAGGGCCAACGGCCGAAACGCGTAAGATCATGCTTATGCTCACCCTGTGCTGATGTCTTCACCATGTTTTTAACTGTTCATGGAATAAAGAATACTTTGAATCGCTTGGGAGCTTACATCTGAAATCTTTTTCTGCAGTTTACATGTAACAAGAAATAAATGAGGATAGAATAAGATGTGATATATAGAAACATGGCTCAAGAGTTTGGGTTTGGCCTGAACTGAAGGTGACAACCCTAATTGCAGCTCGAACCTGCCACTCCCAGCCCCAGCAGCACTGCTTACTTGATCTCAGGCCTTGGGGCAAGCTTCACCCAGTTTGCAGGTAAGGGGCTGTGGCTCTAGGATCACTGTCCCGCTCTCTCTGCCCCACTCTCCAGACCATCTCCCTATCCTTCCCTCCCACCCTCCCTTTCCCTCAGGATAAGAGCCCATCTGCGCCGTGGTACTTTATGTTTCTCATGTTAAAGGGACAGTCTACACCAGAATTGTTGTTGTTTAAAAGATAGATAATCCCTTTATTACCCATTCCCCAGTTTTTCATAACCAACACTGTTATATTAATATACTTTTTACCTCTGTGATTATCTTGTATCTAAGCATCGTCTGACAACCCCCTGATCACATGACATTTTATTTATTATCTATTGACTTTCATTTTAGCCAATAAGTACAGTGTCTGCCACAAGCCACGGGCGTGATCATAATGTTATCTATAAGGCTGACATGAACTAGCTCTCCCCTGCCGTTGTTTACAATTACATGCCCTATTTGAAACATGAAAGTTTTTTGGACTTGACTGTCCCTTTAATAGATCTATAGAACTATTCATAGTGTAAAAGGCTGTGAATGCCATAAAAATGAAACAACACTTTTTTTGCATGTTCATATTTGGTAAGCTGACATGTTGACATGAGCAGGTATAATGTTGCTTTGTTTAAATATTAAATACAAATTAAAATGGATATTATGTTTTTCTACAATGTGTATGTCCCTATGTGTGCGTGTCCCTCTGTGTGTGTGTTTGTGTCTCTGTGTGTGTATGTCCCTATGTGTGTGTGCCCCTGTGTGTGTGTTTGTGTCTCTGTGTATATGTGTGTGTGTGTCCCTCTGTGTGTGTGTCCCTGTGTGTGTGTGTCTCTGTGTATATGTGTGTGTGTGTCCCTCTGTGTGTGTGTCCCTGTGTGTGTGTCTCTGTGTATGTGCGTGTGTCCCTCTGTGTGTGTGTTTGTGTTCCTGTGTATATGTGTGTGTGTGTCCCTCTGTGTGTGTCTCTGTGTATGTGTGTCCCTCTGTGTGTGTGTGTGTTTGTGTCTCTGTGTATATGTGTGTGTGTCCCTCTGTGTGTGTGTGTCTCTGTGTATATGTGTGCGTGTGTCCCTCTGTGTGTGTGTTTATGTCTCTGTGTATATGTGTGTGTGTGTCCCTCTGTGTGTGTGTCCCTGTGTGTGTGTGTCTCTGTGTATGTGTGTCCCTCTGTGTGTGTGTTTGTGTTTCTGTGTATATGTGTGTGTGTCCCTCTGTGTGTGTGTGTCTCTGTGTATGTGTGTGTGTCCCTCTGTGTGTGTGTTTGTGTCTCTGTGTATATGTGTGTGTGTGTCCCTCTGTGTGTGTGTGTGTCTCTGTGTATGTGTGTGTGTGTCCCTCTGTGTGTGTGTGTCTCTGTGTATGTGTGTGTGTCCCTCTGTGTGTGTGTTTGTGTCTCTGTGTATATGTGTGTGTGTGTCCCTCTGTGTGTGTCTCTGTGTATATGTGTGTGTGTGTCCCTCTGTGTGTGTGTGTCCCCCTGTGTGTGTCTCTGTGTATATGTGTGTGCATTTGTGTATGTCCCTCTGTGTGTTCACCGGATGCAAAACCAATCAGATAATGGTTTCAATGTATCGCTAGCGCCTAGTTGTAATCCATGTGGCAGAACAGCAATTACTCCTCTACAGTGCAGGTCTCACTGCCAAGACTGCAACCTGTAAGCTTTCAAAAGACAGGTATTGTACTCTCTGGAGTTACTGTAATTACTGAATTTACTTTGGACTTTTTTTTTTACAAAGTGTGTCACTCACCAAAAGTTACACGGACGAACCTGTTCTTTGCATGCAGATTTTACCTGTTTATGTTTGTTTGTATCAGCATCTAACACTTTTTTCCAGATTTTTCTGCTCTTGCTGTATACTTTGCTCATTGTGGTATAAGTTCATTTAGTCTACCACTGATTGCCTGAGCATTCTACTTATCTCTATGGAGGTTACTATTGCTGTTATTTAAATTTTTAATTAATGGGGTATTCCAGTCAAAATTGCAAACCACATAGATGCATTTCGGTATTAAACAGAAGCAATTTTGTAATATAAATGCATTAGCAAAAATGCTTCTAATAAAAGCTATAGCTGTTTCAAAAGTGTATTTAAGTATGCACCGTGCACCAGCATTTTAAACACAGCACTTGCTCAGAGAGCCTAAGGTGCTTGTACCATCTGATAATGACTCACGCCTAGATTACGAGTTTTACGGTAACAGGAGTGCGGTGCTAACGAGCAGTTTTTACAAACCCGGCATTAAAGTGAGCGTAGAGCAAAATTTTGCTCCAAATCTCACTTCAATACCAGCGCTGCTTAAGTCAGCGGTGAGCTGGTGTAACGTGCTCATGCACGATTTCCCCATAGGGATCAATGGGGAGAGCCGGCTGAAAAAAAGTCTAAAACCTGCAAAAAAGCAGCGTATAACTCAGTAACGCAGCCCCTGATTCCTATGGGGCAATAAAATTTATGTCTACACCTAACATCCTAACATGAACCCCGAGTCTAAACACCCCTAATCTAACACCCTAATCTGCCGCCCCCGACATCGCCGACACCTGCATTATACTTATTAACCCCTAATCTGTTGCCCCCAATATCGACAACACCTACATTATACTTATGAACCCCTAATCTGTCGCCCCTGACATCGTCGACACCTACATTATTTTTATTAACCCCTAATCTGCTGCCCGCGACATCGCCGACACCTACATTATTCTTATTAACCCCTAATCTGCCGCCCCCGACATCGCCGACACCTGCATTATACTTATTAAACCCCTAATCTGCCGCTCAGACATCGCCAACACCTACATTATTTTTATTAACCCCTAATCTGCTGCCCCCGACATCGACACCTACATTATTTTTATTAACCCCTAATCTGCCACCCCCAACATCGCGACACCTGCATTATACTTATTAACCCCTAATCTGCTGCTCAGACATCGCCGCCACCTACATTATATTTATGAACCCCTAATCTGCTGCCCCCAACATCACCAATGTTTATATTTATGAACCCCTAATCTGCCAACCCCAATGTCGCCGCAACCTACCTACACTTATTAACCCCTAATCTGCTGCCCCCAACGCCGCCGCCACTATATTAAAGTTATTAACCCCTAAACCTAAGTCTAACCCTAAACCTAACACCCACTAGCACACCCTAACAAATATAATTGAAATAAATCTAACTAAATATTCCTATCATTAACTAAATAATTCCTATTTAAAACTTAATACAGGTGACCCTTGTTTTACAACGGTTCAATTTACACCGTTTCAGAATAACAACCTTTTTTTCCAGTCATGTGACTGCTATTGAAAAGCATTGAGAAGCAGTGCATTTATTAAAATAGCCAGTAGGTGGAGCTGTCCGCTTGTGTTGCAGCAAAGCCAAGCAAGCTGAAATTAATCAGTTTAACCAGACCTGAGCTATCAAGTAGATTTCAAAGGAACAAGATCTTCCTGTCTATAAATTAGTCCAGATTGGAATGCATAGAAAGAACTGTTTGCAGAAAAATGCAAGTGAAGTCTGTGTTTTGTGATTATTTTATTAGGTTTATAATATTGTTTAGCAAATGTTTTCGTTCATTTAACTTAGTTTAATTATATATTCAGTGTTGTGTGATTATTTTATTAGGTTTATAATGCTGTTTAGCATTTAAAGTCTTCATTTCTAAGCTTTAAAAATAATGTATTAGGTGTTACTTATGACAGTTTTGAGAGGGGCCTGGAACCTATCTCCCTCACTTCCCATTGACTTACATTATAAACTGGGTTTCAATTTACAACGGTTTCGATTTACAACCATTCCTTCTGGAACCTAACCCCGGCGTAAACTGAGGGCTACCTGTACTTACCTGTAAAATAAACCCTAAGCTAGCTACAATATAACTAATAGTTACATTGTATCTAGCTTAGGGTTTATTTTTATTTTACAGGCAAGTTTGTATTTATTTTAACTAGGTAGAATAGTTACTAAATAGTTATTAACTATTTAATAACTACCTAGTTAAAATAAATACAAAAGTACCTGTAAAATAAAACCTAACCTAAGTTACACTAACACCTAACACTACACTACAATTAAATAAATTAACTAAATTAAATACAATTACCTAAATTAAATTAGCTAAAGTACAAAAAAAAAAAAACACTAAATTACAGAAAATAATAAACAGATTACAGATATTTAAACTAATTACACCTAATCTAATAGCCCTATTAAAATAACCCCCCCCCCAAAAAAAATAAAAAACCCCTAGCCTAAACTAAACTACCAATAGCCCTTAAAAGGGCCTTTTGCAGGGCATTGCCCCAAAGTAATCAGCTAAACAGCCCCAACAGTAAAACCCACCACCCACACAACCAACCCCCCAAATAAAATACTATCTAAAAAAACCTAAGCTCACCATTGCATTTGGATGGGCATTGCAGTTAGCTCTTTTGCCACCCAAACCCTAACCTAACCCCCCCCCACCCAATACACCCTTAAAAAAAACCTAACACTAACCCCCTGAAGATCGACTTACCGTGAAACGTCTTCATCCAAGCCGGGCCGAAGTCCTCAGCGAAGCCGGGAGAAGTCTTCATCCAAGCCGGGCAAAGTGGTCCTCCAGACGGGCAGAAGTCTTCATCCAGACGGCATCTTCTATCTTTATCCATCCGGATTGGAGTGGGTCCATCTTCAAGACATCAGACGCGGAGCATCCTCTTCATCCGACGACTAAAGCTGAATGAAGGTACCTTTAAGTGACGTCATCCAAGATGGCGTCCCTTAGATTCCAATTGGCTGATGGAATTCTATCAGCCAATCGGAATTAAGGTAGAAAAAATCCTATTGGCTAAACCAATCAGCCAATAGGATTGAGCTTGCATACTATTGGCTGACTGGAACAGCCAATAGAATGCAAGCTCAATCCTATTGGCTGATTGGATCAGCCAATAGGATTGAACTTCAATCCTTTTTTCTACCTTAATTCCGATTGGCTGAAAGAATTCTATCAGCCAATCGGGATCTAAGGGACGCCATCTTGGATAACGTCACTTAAAGGTACCTTCATCAGCTTTAGTTGTCAGATGAAGATGATGCTCCGCGTCGGATGTCTTGAAGATGGACCCGCTCCGCGCCGGATGGATGAAAATAGAAGATGCCGTCTGGATGAAGACTTCTGCCCGTCTGGAGGACCACTTCGCCCGGCTTGGATGAAAACTTCTCCCGGCTTCGTTGAGGACTTCGGCCTGGCTTGGATGAAGACGTCTCCCGGTAAGTCGATCTTCAGGGGGTTAGTGTTAGGTTTTTTTAAAGGTGTATTGGGTGCGGGTTTTTTTAGGTTAGGGTTTGGGCAGCAAAAGAGCTAACTGCCCTTTTAAGGGCAATGCCCATCCAAATGCCCTTTTCAGGGCAATGGGGAGCTTAGGTTTTTTTAGATAGTATTTTATTTGGGGGGTTGGTTGTGTGGGTGGTGGGTTTTACTGTTGGGGGGGTTGTTTGTATTTTTTTTTACAGGTAAAAGAGCTGATTACTTTGGGGCAATGTCCCGCAAAAGGCCCTTTTAAGGGCTATTGGTAGTTTAGTTTAGGCTAGGGGGTTTTTTTTTGCTTGGGGGGGGGGCATTTTTATTTTAATAGGGCTATTAGATTAGGTGTAATTAGTTTAAATATCTGTAAATTGTTTATTATTTTCTGTAATTTTGTGGGGGGGGTTTTGGACTAATTTAATCGCTAATTTAATAATTTAATTTAATTTAGGTAATTGTATTTAATTTAGTTAATTTATTTAATTATATTGTAGTGTTAGGTGTTAGTGTAACTTAGGTTAGGTTTTATTTTACAGGTAAAATTGTATTTATTTTACCTAGGTAGTTATTAAATAGTTAATAACTATTTAATAACTATTCTACCTAATTCAAATAAATACAAACTTGCCTGTAAAATAAAAATAAACCCTAAGGGGGGCGGAGCTAACTAGCAAAGTGATCGGATGCACATTTCTGGAGCTCCTCATCTATAACCATATACAGTGGTATTTTTACTAAATAGAAAACCTCTTTTCATACACTACAACAGACCCTTATCGAGCCTGCATTGATATCTATGCACAGAGAGATCTAACGGTGAGCTCTTTGAGAGAACAGCTCCTAAAATCGGCGCCACGCTCACTATCAGGGCGCGTGTCGCCATTTTGACCCAGCATGGAAGCAGTGAATAGATGGGAGGATATAACGGAGCGAGCTCTTCAAACTTACTATCGAGAGTTAAAGAATGATCTAACTGACATTTTAGCTAAGCTGGCTGTAATGCTACCCCATCGGGTAGTAAATCAAAAGGCATTGGAGACTACAGCCCAACTTCCTCTACACAGCACTCTCGTGGACACTGCAAGCTCCGCTGACGGACTCACTCCTAGCCATGACTTGAAGGATCTATTCACAGACCCACAGAGAGACATACCAGCCCTCGGTGATCGGGAGCACTATACAGCAGCCTCATCTGGACTGATCCACTCTGAGACTCAGCTCTGCTGCTCGGAGTATCCTGAGCAGTTTTACCGCACCACAGAGCCACCGGGTAAGCCGCTGCACACTGAGAGCCCGACATGTCTGAGAGAGATCTCATCTCCTTACCACATACCCAGAACAGCGACCAGCATTATCAAGGTGACTGGCCTTAGAGGAGGGGCGCAGGTCCCGGTTTCTACTAAACATACCCGCATGGCTGACGGATCAGCTCTGCGTCAACACCTCATCCCTGGAGTAGGCTTAAGTGCTACCGCAGGAATCACCCGTTTGATCCATGTATTAGTGAAGGAGGTAGGAGACACAGCTAACCTGCTTAAGACAGCCCTGATTTTCTTTTTTGCAACCCACCGTCCTGACATCGTCCTGGGAAAACAGTCTAGACATGGACGACTTCAGCTCCCTTTCTTTTGCTTGGGAAGCGATCCACATAGACTGGGTATTGGCTAAACTGTGTTGCTACTCCCCATACAGGGAAAGAACTTCCAGCTCTACTCGGTTTTCTTTTTGGTTTAAGTTTAATAATATTTGCTTACACTGTCATCCTTGTTTTTTATGGACACAATAGGATTAATAACGCCAGGGGATATAATTGTACCCTATTCAGGTGCCAACACACTTCTATAGCTGCGACTGCATGGTCCTTCTCAGCTTATTTAAAACTTTCTTGGTCCAATCCCAATCCATTAAAAACGCTCTTACATATTGTGATGGTAATAAGGTTAGTCTGTGATGCAGTGACTCTATGCCTCACAACCCTCAGGTTCTCTAACAGTATCAGGAAGTAGTAGACCGATGTTAACATAACGTAGTGGTGGCTCTATATAGGGTGTTTTTAGTCTCATATATCCTGTTTAAGCCTCCATTACTTCTAGTTGAGAGATCTCTGTGAACTAGCTTCATTATTGTAGTTTGCATGCCTTGTTCAATGAGGTAATAACGTGTATAGCAATTGCCCAATATAGTAGGTTGATATGTTCTTTATTAACGGTACAGGTATGTTTAATACTATAACACTAGTTAGTTGCTGCACTGTTATGGAGAAGCATATATTCTTGTACATGTATCTATAGTATAATGTTTTATTTATACTGGCATAATAGCTTAATCTGTGTTTACAATTTAGACTTAGTTATGTACCCCATGGTAACATCCTCTGTAGGCAAGCGTTTCTAATAGTTTTGTTCATGTTATTTTTCATGTTTATTTAAACTTATAGGCTGGGTCTACACAATTATGCCCTACTAGGGAAAACTCACAATTTTTGCTAACCACCTATATGACACGAGATATTTGAAGATTCACTTTATTTACCACCCTGCTACTAACGTGTGCATCTCTCTTAGAGACTTTCACTCGTGTGTAATATCCTTCCGAATCATGTCTAAACATACTATTAGCTTTTAGCTGCAATATAGACACATATGCACATCTCCTCCTGTCACATGTTATAAGGACCCTTCTCACTGCCTACCTCAACTTAAGTTCTTCATACTGTACCCAAGCAGGTTTTTTGTAAAGCTGTTTTTGGATTATACTTTGATCTATCTATAACCCTACCTTTTCCCTACATGTGGGGACAATCCCCTATTGTACTATTAAAGTATACTTCAGCTTACTAGACCTAATATGAATATTTAGCCTCCAATACTCCATAGTTGAGCAGCCTAAGACCTACCGGTAAAATTTCATCACACCTCTTATTAGATATATAGATATACCTACTATTTCATATGTCAAAATGCCTAATCCATAGTTAAGTTTCCCTACACACCGCGACCTGCTTTACCTCATAGCAGTAGGAGGAAAAGATAATAAGTTAATAGTCTAAATATATATTTGCCGGGCTAGTTATCTTGTATTCATGCCTTTTAAATACAATCTTAGTAAGCTCTTCCTTAGCAAACTTTTCATGCACTATTATTATGCACAAGTTAATGTTACTATGTACTATTATTATAGGTTTTTTCTTTGATATTATATCTCTCACTAGCCACGATGTATGCCATTTATGGGCCACTTCTAGACACATTCAGATGTGTTGTTATTGTCCCTCTTTGTCTGATACATTTAATTATCTCTACCTGCAGAGATCTTTGTATTTCTCTATTAGGCCTATATTATTCCATATTACCTATCCCCCTTCATTGTAGAACTAATTACTCTAATATAGTTATACCTCCCCTCCACCTCGCTACTAACATGTTTAAAGCACTATTAGTATATAGCTATGCCTATCATATCCGTCTCCTCTTTAACATCCTCGATTACAGTAGCTACAATCCCCTGTACCCTCCTCGGGCCTGTTCGATACTGAGGTCGGATAAAGGTTTCAATCACATTCATATATACCGTCTGTTTTGCATACTGTAATGGCCTCATTTTCTAATTTCATAGTTCGTTATAGTTTTTATTTTTCATCAGAATTCTACTATGTTTGATCCTCCTGTGTTATGATCTAATGTTCCTGCATTTGCTGAAATTGTTTATATGCTAGTTTTATATGTATCCGTATATGGTGTCCCATCACTCCAACTACAACACACCTTCACTTAGGGGGTACATAGAATGTTCTGCTCTCCCTTCCCCCAGCTTCCAATGATGTATGTGCCCTAGCCCTATAGATACACACAGCGCATAAGATGCCCCTATAGTTCCCTATCTTAGCCACTGCATTGTATATATACGGCATACATAGATTTACAAACTAACCCATACTGCAACCTCACCAAAGTGAGCTCCGCCCCCCCCTGCTTTCTCCTCCCCCTCCCCTCCCATTACTCGAGTGGCTCTTGCCCACTGTAATCCCTCTTCCTTCCAGTTCTCTACGACCTACTTATGGTCACTCTAAAAGCTAACTCCCCACATCATCGCAGAAATTCTCATCTTATTCAACTTAGAGATGTGGAGACCAGACTACAATTATTAAAATATAAAATGAAGTTTCATCTCAGTTCGCCCAAGCATATATCTGACACCCCCTTAGACTCAACATAGATTTCTATATGATCGGGGTGTATGACTTAACTTGATATATAGTTCAGTTATTCCTCTACTAGCCTAACAGATATAATAGGTGTCACAATTTTTTATGTTGTACTCTAATGATAATTTTATGATTGGGCAAATGTTCTAGCTTGTATTCTTTGTGCTTTTTGAAACTTCAATAAAAAATCTTCTTAAAATAAAAAAAATAAACCCTAAGCTAGATACAATGTAACTATTAGTTACATTGTAGCTAGCTTAGGGTTTATTTTACAGGTAAGTATTTATTTTTAAATAGGAATTATTTAGGTATTAATATTAATATTTATTTAAATTTATTGTAATTATATTTAAGTTAGGTGGTGTTAGGGTTAGACTTAGGTTTAGGGGTTAATACATTTATTATAGTGGTGGCGATGTTGGGGGCGACAGATTAGGGGTAAATAAATGTAGGTAGGTGGCGGCGATGTTAGGGATGGCAGATTAGGGGTTAATAACTTTAATATAGTGGCGGCGACGTTGGGGGCGGCAGATTAGGGGTTAATAAGTGTAGGTAGGTTGCGGCGACATTGGGGGCGGCAGATTAGGGGTTAATAAATATAATGTAGGTGGCGGCGGTGTCCGGAGCGGTAGATTAGGGGTTAATAAATATAATGTAGGTGGCGGCGGTCCCGGAGCAGCAGTTTAGGGGTTAATAAATATAATGTAGATTGCGGCGATGCCTAGAGCGGATGATTAGGGGTTAAAAAAATGTATTTTAGTGTTTGCGATGTGGGAGGGCCTCGTTTTAGGGGTTAATAGGTAGTTTATGGGTGTTAGTGTACTTTTTAGCACTTTAGTTATGAGTTTTATGCTACAGCGTTGTACCATAAAACTCATAACTACTGACTTTCAAATGCGGTAGGAATCTTGACGGGATAGGGTGTACCGCTCACTTTTTGGCCTCCCAGGACAGACTCGTAATACCAGCGCTATGAAAGTCCCATAGAAAAAAGACTTTACGAAGTTTACGTAAGTCGCTTTGCGGTAAGGCCAAAAAAGTGTGCGGTGCCCCTAAACCTGCAAGACTCGTAATACCAGCGGGCGTAAAAAAGCAGCATTAGTACCTGTTAACGCTGCTTTTTCAGCTACCGCAAAACTCGTAATCTAGGCCTGTATTTGTTAATTGCTGACATGATACAAGTCCCACTGATGATCTGAGCAGCTGCATTATTTAAAATGTGGGTGCAGTGACAATATCTAGTTATGCTTCACATGCACGTGCAGAGAAAAATGTTAACACTAAAATAATGATATCTGTTACTAGAAGCCTTTTTGCCAATACATGTATATTGCAAATATGTTTCTATTCAAAGATGTAATAAATCTATGTGCATTTAAATTTTGACTGGAATGTCCCTTCAAGCACTGCTTTTTCCACTTAAGCTTTGCTTGGGTTTTTACTTTTAATATAAATAACCCCCTTATTTTCATTTATCAACAAAGGGTTTCCAATGTTTATTTTTATTCTGAAAGGGGCATTATTTTTGCTTCTTTGATCACTAATTAGACACTATGGGGCATATCTATCAAGCTCCGAATGGAGCTTGATGCCCAGTGTTTTTGGTGAGCCTGCAGGCTCGCCAGAAAACAGCAGTTTTGAAGCAGCGGTCACAAAGACCGCTGCTCCATAACCTGTCCGCCTGCTCTGAGCAGGAGGACAGACATCGCCGGAATTCAACCCGATCAAGTAAGATCGGGTTGATTGACACCTCCCTGCAGGCGGCCCATTGGCCGCGAGTCTGCAGGGGGCGGCGTTGCACCAGCAGCTCTTGTGACCTGCTGGTGCAATGCTGAATACGGAGAGCGTATTGCTGATCCGTACTGTCGGATCAGGTCCGCCAGACTTTAGTAAATAGAAGCCAATTGTTTAAATTTTGGTTGCATGAGTAAAACTTCTACTGAAAGAATTTAGGTAATGTATTTATTTAATGTGCACATTCTCTGCATTTGCTGCCTTTTACACAGTGCTTGTTTAGATCCCAATACAGTCTATAAAATAGTATTTAGGTACCATGGGTTGTAAATATTATCTTGGCAACTTTAAATAAGTGAATACATGAATGCTGGTTTGACTGCAAATTTGAGTATTTGTGATGCCTTATAATATACTAGTCCTAAAGCCCGTGTACACGGGCCATTTTTTGCAGTACAGCAGTCCCACCCATTGCTCTCTCTCTCTATCCCCCCTCTCTTTTGCTCTCTCTTTCTCCCCTCTCTTTTGCGCTCTCTTTCTCCCCTCTCTTTTACTCTCTCTCTCCCCCCTCTCTTTTGCTCTCTCTCTCCCCCTCTCTTTTGCTCTCTCTCTCCCCACTCTCTTTTGCTCTCTCTCTCCCCCCTCTCTTTTGCTTTCTCTCTCTCCCCCCTCTCTTTTGCTCTCTCTCTCCCCCCTCTCTTTTGCTCTCTCTCTCCCCCTCTCTTTTGCTCTCTCTTCCCCTCTCTTTTGCTCTCTTTTCCCCTCTCTTTTGCTCTCTCTCTCCCCCTCTCTTTTGCTCTCTCTCTCCCCCCCCTCTCTTTTGCTGTCTCTTCCCCCCTCTTTTGCTGTCTCTCTCTCTCTCTTTTGCTGTCCCTCTCTCCCTCTCTTTTGCTCTCTCTCTCTCCCCCTCTTTTGCTCTCTCTTCCCCCTCTCGTTTGCTCTCTCTCTCCTCTCTTTTGCTGTCTCTCTCCCTCTCTTTTGCTCTCTCTCTCCTCTCTTTTGCTGTCTCTCTCCTCTCGTTTGCTCTCTCCTCTCATTTGCTCTCTCTCTCTCTTCTCTTTTGCTGTCTCTCTCCCTCTCTTTTGCTCTCTCTCTCCTCTCTTTTGCTCTCTCTCTCCCTCTCTTTTGCTCTCTCTCCCCCTCTCTTTTGCGCTCTCTCCCCCTCTCTTTTGCGCTCTCTCCCCCTCTCTTTTGCGCTCTCTCCCCCTCTCTTTTGTGCTCTCTCCCCCCTCTCTTTTGTGCTCTCTCCCCCCTCTCTTTTGCGCTTTCTCCCTCCTCTCTTTTGCGCTCTCTCCCCCCTCTCTTTTGTGCTCTCTTCCCTCTCTCTTTTGTGCACTCTCCCCCCTCTCTTTTCTGCACTCTCCCCCCTCTCTTTTGTGCACTCTCCCCCCTCTCTTTTGTGCTCTCTCCCCCTCTCTTTTGTGCACTCTCCCCACTCTCTTTTGTGCTCTCTCCCCCTCTCTTTTGTGCACTCTCCCCCTCTCTTTTGTGCACTCTCCCCCCTCTCTTTTGTGCTCTCCCCCCCCCCTCTTTTGTGCTCTCTCCCCCTCTCTTTTGCTGTCTCTCTCCCCCTCTCTTTTGCTGTCTCTCTCCCCCTCTCTTTTGCTGTCTCTCTCCCCCCTCTCTTTTGTGCTCTCTCCCCCTCTCTTTTGCTGTCTCTCTCCCCCCTCTCTTTTGCTGTCTCTGTCCCCCCTCTCTTTTGCTGTCTCTCTCCCCCCTCTCTTTTGCTGTCTCTCTCCCCCTCTCTTTTGCTGTTTCTCCCCCTCTCTTTTGCTGTCTCTCTCCCTCCTCTCCTTTGCTGTCTCTCTGCCCTCTCTCTTTTGCTGTCTCTCTCCCCCCTCTCTTTTGCTGTCTCTCTCCCCCTCTCTTTTGCTGTCTCTCTCCCCCTCTCTCTTTTGCTGTCTCTCTCTCCCTCTCTCTATCCCCCCTCTTCTGCTCTCTCTATCCCCCCTCTTTAGAGCTCTCTGTCTCTTGGCAGACGGCCCCTGCATCTGGCCCTGCCCACTCTGCACCCACGAGGCCACGCCCACTCCGCACCCGCCCAGTCACGGCCACTCCACCACACAACGCCAGGTTAGTTGGATGTTCAGGTGTGTTTGTCCTCACGCGCAGTCTCTACTGCGCATGACAGCTTCGGACAAGCACACTTGGCCTTTTATTATATAGGATAAATATTTCTGTTAGTAATTTTTTAAACCGGTGAGTGTGATTACATACAGGGGAGTAACTACAGGCATCGCAACTGAGATTTAGCCAGGCCATCTAGCAGGCCAACCTATCTAACTTTACAGAGTCTTTGTATCTCCCACACTTAGCTGCAGTTTACATGTAACAAGAAATAAATGAGGATAGAATAAGATGTGATATATAGAAACACGGCTCAAGAGTTTGGGTTTGGCCTGAACTGAAGGTGACAACCCTATTTGCAGCTCGAACCTGCCACTCCCAGCCCCAGCAGCACTGCTTACTTGATCTCAGGCCTTGGGGCAAGCTTCACCCAGTTTGCAGGTAAGGGGCTGTGGCTCTAGGATCACTGTCCCGCTCTCTCTGCCCCACTCTCCAGACCATCTCCCTATCCTTCCCTCCCACCCTCCCTTTCCCTCAGGATAAGAGCCCATCTGCGCCGTGGTACTTTATGTTTCTCATGTTAAAGGGACAGTCAACACCAGAATTTTTGTTGTTTAAAAAGATAGATAATCCCTTTATTACCCATTCCCCAGTTTTGCATAACCAACACTGTTATATTAATATACTTTTTACCTCTGTGATTACCTTGTATCTAAGCATCGTCTGACAACCCCCTGATCACATGACATTGTATGTATTATCTATTGACTTTCATTTTAGCCAATAAGTGCAGTGTCTGCCACAAGCCACGGGCATGATCACAATGTTATCTATAATGCTGACATGAACTAGCTCTCCCCTGCTGTGAATAAAAAAGCATGTGATAAGAGGCAGTCTTAAAGGGCTTAGAAATTATCATATGAGCCTTCCTAGGTTTAGCTTTCAACTAAGAATACTAAGAGAACAAAGCAAAATTGGTGATAAAAGTAAATGGGGAAAGTTGTTTAAAATGACATGCCCTATTTGAAACATGAAAGTTTTTTTGGACTTGACTGTCCCTTTAATAGATCTATAGAACTATTCATAGTGTAAAAGGCTGTGAATGCCATAAAAATGAAACAGCACTTTTTTGCATGTTCATATTTGGTAAGCTGACATGTTGACATAAGCAGGTATAATGTTGCTTTGTTTAAATATTAAATACAAATTAAATGGATATTATGTTTTTCTACAATGTGTATGTCCCTATGTGTGTGTGTCCCTCTGTGTTCCCCCCCTGTGTGTTTGTTTGTGCTTGTCTGTGTCTCTGTGTATATGTGTGTGTGTGTCCCTCTGTGTGTGTCTCTGTGTATATGTGTGTGTGTCCCCCTCTGTGTGTGTGTCCCTCTGTGTATATGTGTGTGTGTGTCCCACTGTGTGTGTGTCTCTGTTTGTGTCTCTGTGTATATGTGTGTGTATTCCTCTGTGTGTGTGTGTATGTCCCTGTGTGTGTCCCTCTGTGTAAGTGTCCCTCTCTGTGTGTGTGTCCCTGTGTGTGTTCCTCTGTGAGTGTGTGTTCCTCTGTGTGTGTGTATTCCTCTGTGTGTGTGTCCCTCTGTATGTGTGTGTTCCTCTGTGTGTGTGTATCCCTCTGTGTGTGTCCTTCTGTGTGTGTGTGTGTGTGTTCCTCTGTGTGTGTGTCCCTCTGTGTGTCCCCCTCTATGTGTGTGTGTCCCTGTCTGTGTGTGTGCGCGTGTCCATCTGTGTGTGTCCCTTTGTGTGTGTCTGTGTGTGTGTCCCTCTGTGTGTGTGTATGTCCCTCTCTGTGTGTGTGTCCCTCTGTGTGTGTCCCTCTGTGTGTGCGTGTCCCTCTGTGTGTATCCATACCTCTGTGTGTATCCGTACCTCTGTGTGTGTGTATGTCCTTCTGTGTGTGTGTGTCCCTCTGTGTGTGTGTGTGTGTGTGTATGTGTGTCCATCTGTGTGTGTGTCCCTCTGTGTGTGTCCGTACCTCTGTGTGTGTGTATGCCCCTCTGTGTGTGTGTGTCCCTCTGTGTCCGTACCTCTGTGTGTGTGTATGTCCCTCTGTGTGTGTGTGTCCCTCTGTGTGTGTGTATGTGTGTCCCTCTGTGTGTGTGTGTGTGTGTGTGTCCCTGTAGGTGTGTATCTCTGTGTGTGTGTGTGTGAATCCCTCTGTGTGTGTGTCCCTGTGTGTTTCTCTGTGTCCCTCTCTGTGTATCATTTTATAGTGTATCTAATATCTCAGCACTCTGATACTAGCCAGTGCCTCCCCATCCACTGACTTTGCCGCATGTCACTCAGTTGAAGCTATGTATTCAAAAGGGGGAGGTTATAGTTATGTTTATTCATATTGTGTGTGTGTGGTGGGGGGGGGGGGGGGGGACTGAGAAGTGTGAGAGGTAAAGTTAATTGGTGCTAGGGGTGATTAGAGAAAGTGGCAATTACAAAGAGACACACACACACACAGACACACACATACACAGACAAACACACACAGAGACACACACACATACACACAGGGACACACACAGTACAAAAAAAGGAGTTGTACTTTTATTACTATGGATAGGGGTCAGCAGCATCTGTTTGGACTGTAATAGCAGCAGCCATAGGGGCCGATTTATCATCGGTCTGTCCGACATGATCCGCTCAGCGGATCATGTCCGACAGACATCGATGAATGCCGCTAGCAGGGGGTGTCAATCAGCCTGATCGTATAGGATCGGGCGGATTGCAGACCGCAGCCTCAGAGCAGGCCGACCAGTTATGGAGCAGCGGTCTTCATAAATATTGTTTCCGGCGAGCCTGAAGGCATTCGGAGCTTGATAATTCGGCCCCATAATGTCTTAACGCCTTTCATAGAAAGTTGGTGCATGGATGAGCATTTTGACTTTTTAGCAGTTCCAACATGGTGGCTCTTGACCCACAGTTGTATGACAATATTGCAAAACTGACTCCTAGTGAGTCAAACAGGATATAGCTCAAAATTTGCAAGATCGTCTCATCTTGGAGCTCTGTCCTGCTGTCTCTATTTCCTCTGTTTTTCCATTTACATCCCAGATTATCTCAAAGAATATTGTGACTTCCAAAACTATCCAGGAACATCCAAACATGTCTGGACAAACCACACTTGAGATTGTCTGATCTTACTTCTGCCAAAAGACATACAGATGCATTTTAAATGTTATTTATTACATTTATTGGAACAGCTTTATGTACTGAAATGAAATAAATAACATTATATAAAAAGAGAAAGAAAACTGTTTAAAGGGACAATGTGCACCTTAGTTATCTTATTAGATTAAGCTGCAAATAGTCTCCTGCACCTATTCTATATCATGCAGCAGGAACAGTAAAAAAGTTATTTTATTATGAATATTGTTTCTGGCCACTTTAAAATGGCTGCCAAGCTCCGCCCACTGATGACATCACGATCTGGGCTACATTTAGGGTCTCTGCTGAATAGCATTGACAGTCTTTTGAATCCAACTAGTGAGCCTTTTGTGATTGGACGCCATATGCGGCCCAGATCATGATGTCATCAATGGGCAGAGCTTGGTAGACATTTAAAAGTGACCAGAAACAATATTCATTTTAAAGTAACTTTTTTTTTACCAATCCTGATATAGAATGATATAGAAAAGGTACAGGAGGCCATTTGCAGCTTAATCTAAGGTAAGACTTTTAAGATGACTAAGGTGTAGACTGTCCCTTTAATATTGCTATAGCTATAGCTCTAAACTGTGTTGTCAGCTTTAACAGAATAAGAACCTGACAAAAAAAGATGTATCTAGGTTGGCACTAAGTAGATTTCAGTCTGCTTGCTCATATTGTTCCTTTATATAAACCTGATGTGTCAGCAGAATTTTGTTATATTTTTTTTGTCCAGATGTGCATTCCACACCTGCTCCCATGCTATTCAAGAAGGTGAGAGACGTGCTTCGAGGCTGAAACTTGGATCATTATTTCCACTCATTCTTTTAGACATAAGTAATGTGTTCAACAATTAGGGTCACATATTGTGCTTCAGCTTAGGTTAATATAAACAATATATAGAAATAGGACTGGATTGCCATACACATGCCCTGTTTGTGTATTTATGTGTATGGAGCAAGGATTTTACAGCTAGCCCATAACCAGGATATTTATTAGGAAGTTGCTGATCCTAGTGTTTTATTCACAAATTTAAAAGGTTCTAAAATAAGGGCATCCAATAATTGTGTGCTACATTTAAAAAAAGTAAAGAATATAGAAGTTGCAGTTTAACAGGTAAAAAACTGTTTTTGTGCTTGTGCTGATTAACATTTAATTATAAATACTGCTTAAAGGGACAGTCAAATAAAAGTTAAACTATCATGATTCAGATAGGGCATGCAATTTTAAACAGCTTTCCAGTTTACTTTTAACATCAAATTTGCTTTGTTCTTTTGGTATTCTTTGTTGAAAGCTAAACCTACATAGGCTCATATGCTAATTTTGAATCCTTTAAAGGCTGCGTCATATCTCAGTGCATTAGACAATGCTAGTTTGTGTGTGTCATATAGGTAACATTGTGCTCACTCCTGTAGAGTTATTTATTAGAGGGTACTGATTGGCTAAAATGCAAGTCTGTCAAAAGAACTTAGATAAGGGGGCAGTCTGCAGAGGTTTAGATACAAGGTAATGACAGTGGTAAAATGTATATTAATATAACAGTGTTGGTTATGCAAAACTGGGAATGGGTAATAAAGGGATTATCAATATTTTTAAACAATACAAATGTTGGCGTAGACTGTCCCTTTAACTATAAGAAATTAAATCGCTAAAATAGTTGAAAAATGACATGCTCTAATTTGTTAGAGCATGTAATTTTAAGATTAGAAACCCTCCACTAAGAGGTAAACACATAGTCAAAGTACTGTTTGGGACCCGCAGAGCACTGCAGGTCCCGACTCCCGATTGAAAAACTGACGCTAATCCAATTAGCAGTGATAGTTACATAATAGCAGCAGTTTTCACTTGTGATCAGCAGGGCTTTGCGTATCCTAAGTGGTACTTCTACTGTGTGTTTAATCCCTTGGTGGTTAAACACATAGGGCCAGATTACAAGTGGAGGGCTATCTTAACCCGTAAAAGTTTGCCCCTTTACGGGTGCACGTTAAAGGGATACTGAAGCCAAATTTTTTCTTTCGTGATTCAGATAGAGCATGCAATTGTAAGCAACTTTCTAATTTACTCTTATTATCAATTTTTCTTCGTTCTCTTGCTATCTTTATTTGAAAAAGAATGCATCTAAGCTTTTTTGGTTCAGACCTCTGGACAGCACTTTTTTAATTGTTGGATGAATTTATCCACCAATCAGCAAGAACAACCCAGGTTGTTCACCAAAAATGGGCCGGCATCTAAACTTAAATTCTTGCATTTCAACTAAAGATACCAACAGAATGAAGGAAATTTGATAATAGGAGTAAATTAGAAAGTTGCTTAAAATGTCATGCTCTAAATAACTGGCCATTACAAGTGGCTGCTTAATGTGACCGTGAGCTTGCAGTTTCACTTTGCGCTTAGCGCAATTAATCAGAGACCTCTGTCATTCAGACCTCTGGTTAATAAGAAAAAAATGCCACAATTGCCCAAAAAATAGAGGATAGTACATTTATATTTAAAATAAAGTTGAGCACTTTTATTTATTTAAAAAAAAAAAAAACTGCACAAAGCAATTAAAAGGGGTTAAAGTGGTTTTACATGGAGATGAATGGAGGACTGTGTTTTCCCTATAAATATATTTGTATTTGCTTTTTTATATATATATATATATATATATATATATATATATATATATATACATACATACATACAGGGAGTGCAGAATTATTAGGCAAATGAGTATTTTGACCACATCATCCTCTTTATGCATGTTGTCTTACTCCAAGCTGTATAGGCTCGAAAGCCTACTACCAATTAAGCATATTAGGTGATGTGCATCTCTGTAATGAGAAGGGGTGTGGTCTAATGACATCAACACCCTATATCAGGTGTGCATAATTATTAGGCAACTTCCTTTCCTTTGGCAAAATGGGTCAAAAGAAGGACTTGACAGGCTCAGAAAAGTCAAAAATAGTGAGATATCTGGCAGAGGGATGCAGCACTCTTAAAATTGCAAAGCTTCTGAAGCGTGATCATCGAACAATCAAGCGTTTCATTCAAAATAGTCAACAGGGTCGCAAGAAGCGTGTGGACAAACCAAGGCGCAAAATAACTGCCCATGAACTGAGAAAAGTCAAGCGTGCAGCTGCCAAGATGCCACTTGCCACCAGTTTGGCCATATTTCAGAGCTGCAACATCACTGGAGTGCCCAAAAGCACAAGGTGTGCAATACTCAGAGACATGGCCAAGGTAAGAAAGGCTGAAAGACGACCACCACTGAAGAAGACACACAAGCTGAAACGTCAAGACTGGGCCAAGAAATATCTCAAGACTGATTTTTCTAAGGTTTTATGGACTGATGAAATGAGAGTGAGTCTTGATGGGCCAGATGGATGGGCCCGTGGCTGGATTGGTAAAGGGCAGAGAGCTCCAGTCCGACTCAGACGCCAGCAAGGTGGAGGTGGAGTACTGGTTTGGACTGGTATCATCAAAGATGAGCTTGTGGGGCCTTTTCGGGTTGAGGATGGAGTCAAGCTCAACTCCCAGTCCTACTGCCAGTTTCTGGAAGACACCTTCTTCAAGCAGCGGTACAGGAAGAAGTCTGCATCCTTCAAGAAAAACATGATTTTCATGCAGGACAATGCTCCATCACACGCGTCCAAGTACTCCACAGCGTGGCTGGCAAGAAAGGGTATAAAAGAAGAAAATCTAATGACATGGCCTCCTTGTTCACCTGATCTGAACCCCATTGAGAACCTGTGGTCCATCATTAAATGTGAGATTTACAAGGAGGGAAAACAGTACACCTCTCTGAACAGTGTCTGGGAGGCTGTGGTTGCTGCTGCACGCAATGTTGATGGTGAACAGATCAAAACACTGACAGAATCCATGGATGGCAGGCTTTTGAGTGTCCTTGCAAAGAAAGGTGGCTATATTGGTCACTGATTTGTTTTTGTTTTGTTTTTGAATGTCAGAAATGTATATTTGTGAATGTTGAGATGTTATATTGGTTTCACTGGTAAAAATAAATAATTGAAATGGGTATATATTTGTTTTTTGTTAAGTTGCCTAATAATTATGCACAGTAATAGTCACCTGCACACACAGATATCGCCCTAAAATAGCTATAACTAAAAACAAACTAAAAACTACTTCCAAAAATATTCAGCTTTGATATTAATGAGTTTTTTGGGTTCATTGAGAACATGGTTGTTGTTCAATAATAAAATCAATCCTCAAAAATACAACTTGCCTAATAATTCTGCACTCCCTGTATATATATATATGTGTGTTTATATGTGTATATACTCATATAAACACATACATATATTCATATACATATTTATTGCTGCTCAATGCTGCGTCATTTGCCCCCTGCGCTGTGCTAGGTTGTTTGCCGTGTCTGTCGGCATTAAAGTGAGCCTCCCATTGGAGCCTATGGAAGCACGCTCTTGTGAGCTGGTATTACTGAGTGGATCGCAAATATCGCACTCGCACTGCGCTTCACCCGTAATTTAGCCCATAGTATTGCAGGGTCGCTAGTCTTAAAATTACATGCTCTAACAAACAATTTAGAGCATGTCATTTTCCGACTATTATGGCCCTTTAAATAATATGCTTATAAATATAGATATGCTGATTTTATTTAGGAAAATGTTAAAGATATTTAAAATAGAAATACAGATTATTTAAAAAGGGAAATTCTTAACATGCTCATGAATATGCTATAACCACTGGCAGTCATGAGAGGAAGTGGGAATCAATTTTACCCTATACCACATCAGTACAGTACTGTGGGGGTGGGTCAGTCTATCTTTCTCCCTCCGATTACCGATTTGCCCAATTCTCTGGAAAGTGGTTCTATAAACATTTTGTAACAGATATTCAGTATTACTAAAAGGTTTAACTAATTGAGATTGTACATTTTCTGGGAGAGCCTTAAAGAATACTGTCCATTTATTAAAAAAATGTTTGATTTGTAGATCTGTAGGATATTGCATAGCAAACTGTTCCATGATAAACTGCGTTGTATATGCCTTTTTACATTCAGTAAATTTAGGAGCTCTGTGAGATTTCCAATTCTTAAGGATACGGTTCCGAATTACTAATATTATTACATTGAGCAAATCGGTATTCCTATATTGCTGCGAATATTTAATTAAAAAGAAGACATGTTGAGCAGCAATCCCATTTTCCATTAATAATGTTCTTTTTAGCCAGTAGTTGATTTGGGACCATAATTGACCTATTTTAGGGCATAACCAAAAGTAATGGAGGATATCCGCTGCCTGTGCGTTACATTTAGGACATCCTTGATTTATCTTATACCACTTCTTAAAGCTATATGCTGTTATGTATGTTCTATTTATCAATTTTAAATGTGATTCACGCCACATCGTTGATATCCAAGCTATGTTTATTATTTTTAAACTATCTTGTACATTTATACTAGTGATGTTGGGAAAATCTTTTTGCCATCTAATTTAATTCTCCTCTATTTGTTTTAGATTCAAATTTGAGTTAATTAGACCATATAGATGTGAAATTGAGTGAACTCCCCCTTGATATAATTTGATTCTAATATCTAATGGCCCCAAAGACCAGTCTGCATTATATATTTTTTTGTAGATTGTTAATATAATGTCTGATTTGTAAAAAAGCAAAGAAGTCACATTTAGGCAACCTAAATTGCGTTGCAATATTCTGGAAGGATTTGATAGTTAAATCTGGTGATAGAAAATGTTGAATCTGTGTTAAACCTTTGGTCTTCCATTGCACAAAAACCCTATGTGTAAAACTAGGTTCAAATTCAGGATTTCCAGTAATTGGTAAAAATTCTGTACAAAAAGGATTAATATTAATCTCTAGGCAATATTTTTGCCACGCCAATATTATGCTTTTGAAGGAAATCAGATTGATTATTTTACTCTGCAGCGTAGATTTGGGGCAATGTAATATAGCTTTAAGATCATATGGAGCTAACATCCCAGTTTCACATTGGAAAAATATTACATATTCCTGGCCAGTAATGCAGTCTATTGCGAATTCAAGTAAAGCAGCTAAATTGTAAAACGTAATGTTTGGATAGGCTAAGCAAGCTGCTTCTTTGGGTCGCATCAATTTATTTATGGCAATTCATGGTCTTTTCTTGTTCCAGATAAATTTTATACATGTTTGATTGAAACTGGTCAAGTCTGCTTTTCGAAGCAGAAGCGGGATATTTTGGAGCAGATATAATAGTTTTGGAAACAGGATTGTTTTGATTAACATTACTCTGGCCACTCTATTGTCTTTCTTTTACATTCTATAAAGAATTTGGTAAAATTACTATCGTAAAGGGACATGAAACCCAAAATATTTATTTTGTGATTCAGATAGAGAATACAATTTTAAACAACTTTCCAATTTACTTCTATTATTTAATTTGCTTCCTTCTCTTGTTATCCTTCACTGAAAATTTTATCTAGGCAAGCTCAGGAGCAGCAAAGAACCTAGGTTCTAGCTGATGATTAGTGGCTGCATATATATACTGATTGTCATTGGCTCATCCACGTGTTCAGTTAGAAACCAGTAGTGCATTGCTCCTCCTTCAGCAAAGCATACCAAGAGAATGAAGAAAAAATGATAATAAGAGTAAATTAGAAAGTTGCTTAAAATTGCATGCTCTATCTGAATCATAAAGGAAAATTTTGGGGTTTCATATCCCTTTAATGTAACTCCCAGATATTTTATTTGTTGGACTTCTTTAAAGGGATTATTACAGGAAAGTTTAACTGGTTTGTTTAACCATAAGAGTTCCGATTTCTCAATATTGATCTTATATCCTAATATGAAACCAAATTGTGAGATAATAGCTATCAAGGTCGGTAAGGTCTCTTCCAAACTACTTAGGTATATTAATAGATTGTCTGCATTTAAGGAAAGGACAAGATTCTGTCCTCCTATTTGAATACCGTTCAATTGTTGTCTCAATAGAATTGTTAAGGGTTCCAGAGAAATATTGAAGAGAAGAGGAGATAAAGGGCATCCTTGCCTGGTGCCTCGATGGAGATTAAATCTATCTGACAATAACCCATTGACTATAATTGCTGATGAAGGTGTATTATAAATTAATAAAGTTGTAAAAATTCCCTGAGAAGCCGAATATCCCTAGCGTACCAAAAAAATGGTCCCAATTTATATAATCAAAGGCCTTTTCGGCATCTACTGTCAGTATTGCTGTATTCTCTCTTTTATACAGATTTGTCTGTCTGAGCTCATTCCAATAAAAATCTAAGATCAACATGTTTTTTTGTATATTTTTAGCTGGGTTCCTGCCAGGCATAAATCCGGCTTGGTTCTCTTGGATTATTTTATGCAGATGTGGCTTTAGTCAATTGGCAATTACTGATGTCAGGAGTTTATACTGGACATTAGGTAGGGCATTTGGTCTATATGATGCTAGATTTTCTGGGTCTTTGTCCTTTTTATAAATCAATGTTATGTTGGACGCGGTATAATAAGTTGAGGATCGGCTATCTTTGTTGTAATATATATTGAATAATTTATGTAGAATAGGTGTAAACTGTTCTGAAAGAATTCTATAAAATTCTATTGGTAGGGCGTCTGGGCCAGGGGCTTTGTTTAATTTAATTTCCTGCAATGTTATCTTTTGGTTAATTTGTTGTATTACTTCTTGGGGGAGTTTAGGTAGTTTAACATTTTCCCAAAAGGCCATTTTTTGTTCTAAGTCTGGTTTCTCTGCTGTATATAAAGTTAAAAAAAAAATTAAGAAAATATTTTTTAATATCTGTGTTAATTGTGTATCTATTTGGACCTAACTTAATTGCTTCAATATGATTATGTGATTTGTGTTTCGTAATTCTTGCTAGATATTTAGCTGCTCTTCCCCTATGCCCCCCATATAGTGCTTTTAACCGTAGTTCTTCTTGCATGACATTTTGTTTGAGGAAGAGATCCTGCTGTGCTTTATAATCTACATAGTTGTCCCAATTCCTTTTAATTGGGTTGGTAATGTATTTATTATAGCTATTTTTAACAGTATTAGCTAACTGTATATCTCGCTGTTTATATATTTTTTTAAGATTACATAAATACGCCTTAATATTACCACGAAGAACTGCTTTCCCAGTTTCCCAAAGAATTTCTACTTTATCTTTGTATGCCTGATTATATTCCATAAATTCCGACCATTTTTGTTTTAGCCAATTCTGAAATTTAGCATTATATACTATATGTTTTGCAAAAAAGTAGTTATTGGAATGGGCAGGTTGGAGGGGTTTGAATTGAAATTGTAGCGAAATAATTGCGTGATCTGAGAGGCATATGTCTTTGATATCAGTTTTTGTTTTTAGGCCAAGCAATGTATTGCTAACCAGGAACATATCTATTCTTGACATTGTTTTGTGGCCTTTGGAAAAACATGTAAATACTTTCTGATCTGGGTTGTGGATACGCCATATGTCCCGGACATCTATTTTGTTACAGAATTTCTGTAGGATGCGTGTTTTCCTATCTCTGGTAACCACTGTTCTCATTTTGTCAATATTTGGCATTTTTCCCTTTGTATCCCATTACTTTTAAGGCCAGGTTATCCCAGAAGCTGCTGTCAGTTTTATTAGGGCCATATATGTTACATATGGTATATGTGACTTTATCTATTTCTTTGGTGATAATCTGGTATCTGGCTTCCAGGTCAAATGATTGGTCTAATATTTGATATGCTAACTGTTTTTTGATTAAAATAGCCACCCCATTCTTCCTTCTGTTACCTGAGGCGGCGATAACCTCCCCAACCCACTTGCTTCTTAGCTTACCAATTTCTAAGTCATTCAAATGAGTTTCTTGTAGCTGAACTACATCTGGGCTATATTGCGATAATTCTTTAATAATTGCCTTCCTCTTAATTGGGGAAGTAATCCCCGCAACATTCCAAGACAGGAATTTAAGCAATTTTTTCTGCATTTAAGTTATTGTAAATATAATGTACAGGAACCCTCCACATATACAGGAAAAGAGGAGGAGGAAGAGAGAGATCGAGAGAGAGAAAAAAAAAGGTGGGGGGCATATATAGGTAGAGCTGAGACAAGTGAAGTAGGTATAAAAAAAAAAAAAATTCCAGCAGAGAAGTATATACATCCAAAAATCTGCAATAGTTCCATATCACTTCTTGTATAACATATAATAAGAACATATAAAAAGTTAACAAAAAAGAAAAAAAGTGCAACAATTTAAAAACATAACACTCCAAATCTTGGTTCAACTAAACAGCACGTTGTCATATGTTTTATTCTACTCCCTTATCTTTTCAAAAAAATTGTGCTTCTTGTATGCTATTTAATATTTTTGTTTCTCCGTTAATAAGTACCACCAGTTTGGCTGGATATAGCATCCTCGCATTGAACTTGGCGTCAATTAACTTGGAGCAATAAGGGGACATCTCCCTCCTCTTGGTGGATGTTTCAGCCGAAAAGTCTTGAAACATCAAAATCTTACTTTGGCCCTCCATCAGGGGGATACTCCTCCTATAACTCCTAAGTAAATTTGTTTTATCTTGAAAGTTTAAGAACTTAGCAATAATCGGTTTTGCCCTAGTGGTGCCATCTGGATTTTTCAGTATAGGGCCTACTCTATGGATCCTTTCAATCTGAATAGGAGTTGTTGTAATTGGAATATTTAGCAATTTTGGTAGGGTGTCTGTCATAAAGGCCTAGATTTAGAGTTCGGCGGTAGCCGTCAAAACCAGCGTTAGAGGCTCCTAACGCTGGTTTTGGGCGCCCGCTGGTATTTGGAGTCAGTGATTAAAGGGTCTAACGCTCACTTTACAGCCGCGACTTTTCCATACCGCAGATCCCCCTACGCCATTTGCGTAGCCTATCTTTTCAATGGGATCTTCCTAACGCCGGTATTTAGAGTCGTTTCTGCAGTGAGCGTTAGAGCTCTAACGACAAGATTCCAGCCGCCTGAAAATAGCAGGAGTTAAGAGCTTTCTGGCTAACGCCGGTTTATAAAGCTCTTAACTACTGTACCCTAAAGTACACTAACACCCATAAACTACCTATGTACCCCTAAACCGAGCTCCCCCCACATCGCCGCCACTCGATTAAAATTTTTAACCCCTAATCTGCCGACCGCCACCTACGTTATACTTATGTACCCCTAATCTGCTGCCCCTAACACCGCCGACCCCTGTATTATATCTATTAACCCCTAACTTGCCCCCCACAACGTCGCCGCAAGCTACTTAAAATAATTAACCCCTAATCTTCCGACCGCAAATCGCCGCCACCTACGTTATCCCTATGTACCCCTAATCTGCTACCCCTAACATCGCCGACCCCTATGTTATATTTATTAACCCCTAATCTGCCCCCCACAACGTCGCCGACACCTACCTACACTTATTAACCCCTAATCTGCCGACCGGAGCTCACCGCTATTCTAATAAATGTATTAACCCCTAAAGCTAAGTCTAACCCTAACACTAACACCCCCCTAAGTTAAATATAATTTTTATCTAACGAAATAAATTAACTCTTATTAAATAAATGATTCCTATTTAAAGCTAAATACTTACCTGTAAAATAAATCCTAATATAGCTACAATATAAATTATAATTATATTATAGCTATTTTAGGATTAATATTTATTTTACAGGCAACTTTGTAATTATTTTAACCAGGTACAATAGCTATTAAATAGTTAAGAACTATTTAATAGTTACCTAGTTAAAATAATAACAAATTTACCTGTAAAATAAATCATAACCTAAGATATAATTAAACCTAACACTACCCTATCAATAAAATAATTAAATAAACTACCTACAATTACCTACAATTAACCTAACACTACACTATCAATAAATTAATTAAACACAATTGCTACAAATAAATAAAATTAAATAAACTATCTAAAGTACAAAAAATAAAAAATAACTAAGTTACAGAAAATAATAAAATATTTACAAACATAATAAAAATATTACAACAATTTTAAACTAATTACACCTACTCTAAGCCCCCTAATAAAATAACAAAGCCCCCCAAAATAAAAAATTCCCTACCCTATTCTAAAATACAAATATTACAAGCTCTTTTACCTTACCAGCCCTGAACAGGGCCCTTTGCGGGGCATGCCCCAAGAATTTCAGCTCTTTTGCCTGTAAAAAAAAACATACAATACCCCCCCCCAACATTACAACCCACCACCCACATACCCCTAATCTAACCCAAACCCCCCTTAAATAAACCTAACACTACCCCCCTGATGATCTTCCTACCTTGTCTTCACCATGCCAGGTTCACCGATCCGTCCTGGCTCCAAGATCTTCATCCAACCCAAGCGTGGGCTAGACATCCACTGAAGAAGTCCAGAAGAGGGTCCAAAGTCTTCCTCCTATCCGGCAAGAAGAGGACATCCGGACCGGCAAACATCTTCTCCAAGCGGCATCTTCTATCTTCTTCCATCCGATGACGACCGGCTCCATCTTGAAGACCTCCAGCGCGGATCCATCCTCTTCTTCCGACGACTAGACGACGAATGACGGTTCCTTTAAGGGACGTCATCCAAGATGGCGTCCCTCGAATTCCGATTGGCTGATAGGATTCTATCAGCCAATCGGAATTAAGGTAGGAATTTTCTGATTGGCTGATGGAATCAGCCAATCAGAATATAGTTCAATCCGATTGGCTGATCCAATCAGCCAATCAGATTGAGCTCGCATTCTATTGGCTGTTCCGATCAGCCAATAGAATGCGAGCTCAATCTGATTGGCTGATTGGATCAGCCAATCGGATTGAACTATATTCTGATTGGCTGATTCCATCAGCCAATCAGAAAATTCCTACCTTAATTCCGATTGGCTGATAGAATCCTATCAGCCAATCGGAATTCGAGGGACGCCATCTTGGATGACGTCCCTTAAAGGAACCGTCATTCGTCGTCTAGTCGTCGGAAGAAGAGGATGGATCCGCGCTGGAGGTCTTCAAGATGGAGCCGGTCGTCATCGGATGGAAGAAGATAGAAGATGCCGCTTGGAGAAGATGTTTGCCGGTCCGGATGTCCTCTTCTTGCCGGATAGGAGGAAGACTTTGGACCCTCTTCTGGACTTCTTCAGTGGATGTCTAGCCCACGCTTGGGTTGGATGAAGATCTTGGAGCCAGGACGGATCGGTGAACCTGGCATGGTGAAGACAAGGTAGGAAGATCATCAGGGGGGTAGTGTTAGGTTTATTTAAGGGGGGTTTGGGTTAGATTAGGGGTATGTGGGTGGTGGGTTGTAATGTTGGGGGGGGGTATTGTATGTTTTTTTTTACAGGCAAAAGAGCTGAAATTCTTGGGGCATGCCCCGCAAAGGGCCCTGTTCAGGGCTGGTAAGGTAAAAGAGCTTGTAATATTTGTATTTTAGAATAGGGTAGGGAATTTTTTATTTTGGGGGGCTTTGTTATTTTATTAGGGGGCTTAGAGTAGGTGTAATTAGTTTAAAATTGTTGTAATATTTTTATTATGTTTGTAAATATTTTATTATTTTCTGTAACTTAGTTATTTTTTATTTTTTGTACTTTAGATAGTTTATTTAATTTTATTTATTTGTAGCAATTGTGTTTAATTAATTTATTGATAGTGTAGTGTTAGGTTAATTGTAGGTAATTGTAGGTAGTTTATTTAATTATTTTATTGATAGGGTAGTGTTAGGTTTAATTATATCTTAGGTTATGATTTATTTTACAGGTAAATTTGTTATTATTTTAACTAGGTAACTATTAAATAGTTCTTAACTATTTAATAGCTATTGTACCTGGTTAAAATAATTACAAAGTTGCCTGTAAAATAAATATTAATCCTAAAATAGCTATAATATAATTATAATTTATATTGTAGCTATATTAGGATTTATTTTACAGGTAAGTATTTAGCTTTAAATAGGAATCATTTATTTAATAAGAGTTAATTTATTTTGTTAGATAAAAATTATATTTAACTTAGGGGGGTGTTAGTGTTAGGGTTAGACTTAGCTTTAGGGGTTAATCCATTTATTAGAATAGCGGTGAGCTCCGGTCGGCAGATTAGGGGTTAATAAGTGTAGGCAGGTGTCGGCGACGATGTGGGGGGCAGATTAGGGGTTAATAAATATAACATAGGGGTCGGCGATGTTAGGGCAGCAGATTAGGGGTACATAGGGATAACGTAGGTGGCGGCGGTTTACGGAGCGGCAGATTAGGGGTTAAAAGTGTAATGCAGGGGTCAGCGATAGCGGGGGGCGGCAGATTAGGAGTTAATAAGTGTAAGGTTAGGGGTGTTTAGACTCGGGGTACATGTTAGGGTGTTAGGTGCAGACTTAGGAGGTGTTTCCCCATAGGAAACAATGGGGCTGCGTTAGGAGCTGAACGCTGCTTTTTTGCAGGTGTTAGGTTTTTTTTCAGCTCAAACAGCCCCATTGTTTCCTATGGGAGAATCGTGCACGAGCACGTTTTTGATGCCGGCCGCGTCCGTAAGCAACTCTGGTATCGAGAGTTGCATTTGCGGTATAAATGCTCTACGCTCCTTTTTTGGAGCCTAACGCAGCATTTGTTTGAACTCTCGATACCAGAGTTAAATTTATGGTGCGGCCAGAAAAAAACCCGCGGAGCGTTAACAGCCCTTTTACCGCCGAACTCTAAATCTAGGCCAAAGTGTGTTAGGTTTTGATATTCAGGAAGCCCAATAATTCTAACATTGTTCCGCCTTGCGCTGTCTTCTAAGTCTTCCAATTTTGCTTGATAATTCAGCAATGTATTACTATGTGATGAAATAATGTGTTTGAGATGAGTGGACCTATCCTCTATATCAGATACCCTTATTTCTACCTCATTCATTCTGGTGGCAAATTGTCTTATTTCATTTGTCAGAGTGCTAATTTCTAGTTTAATTTCCTGTTTGAGTGAGTCAAGCTGAGGAGAAATTACCCTTGATATTTGTGCTACTATGTCTGCTATTTCTAGATTGGCTATACTAACTTCAGACTGTTCTTGTGTAGTTTCCACATTGGTCTCTATGTGTTTAACATTCTTTCTTTCCCTGTGTTTCAGAGGCATGACTGGGGAACTACCTTTGGGGGGTGCCATATATCTTTCCATATGAGAAAGTGTTGGAGGGAAAGGGGAAGTGAAAAAAAGCAAAAAACAGGGAAAGACAAAGGGTGACCGTGCGTGAGAAAAAACAATGGAGAAAAAAAAACAAATAAAGAGAACAAATAATATGTGAGATAATATGTGAGAGACGTGGAAAAAAATGAACAGATATCTGTCCTAATTTGTAGAAAAACCAGCGAGACCTCCAGGCGTTAGATCAAAAATTGACTTTATTGGAGAAACAATAAAACAGCATAAAAGCTTAATGCCCTTGCATAAGGGGTATACTGAACGGGTCCTACGCGTTTCGGCAGCCCTCTGCCTTATTCATGGACTGATAAGTTCACATAAAAATGCTACTTAAGTACACCTGAGCCCCCAGGTATAGGAAACCCCGTATATGCTACTTTTAAAGGGACAAGACACTGCCTTACAGTCTTGGTGTTAAGTGATTAGGAATTGTAACAAATAACCTTGTTTAATTAATAACTATTGAATCAAGTTTCTAATCAATGCATTTTGAATATAATATATATAAACCATAATCATATATCATGTGATCATGAACTAACGTTTACATGAAATTGCAGTCATTAGTACAAACAAATTCAAACAGCATATTTTTATCATGATTCTTAAATTAAAAAAGAGAAAAAAAAGAAAAAAGAAAAAAAAGAGAAAAAAAAGAAGAAAAAGGAAAAGAAAAAGAGGAAGAAAGGAGAGAATGATTCCAAAAATGGGGGACAGCATAAACATAACATCACATAAAGATCCAAATAGTTTATAAAGTGTGTATGTCTAACCTTAGATATAAATAGATTTGCTTTATTATTAATTTATCTATCCGTTCTATTATCACAGTTAGACTCAAATTACATTATATTTATAGATCTTACTAGTGAGTAATGTTATAATGTTGATGCTATTTCGAGAATTGTTTTTTATATAAAATTTATGGATCTTACTAGTGAGTAATGTTATAATCTTGATGCTATTTCGAGAATTGTCTTTTATATAAAATTTATGGGTTAATAAGATGGGCAACTCATAAGCTATCCTCTACTAATAGTTTATTTTAATACTGTCGATTCCAAAAATTAATAACATCACCTTCAATATTGAAGCCCTTTGGTCTTCTAGTCTGTAATTTGAAGATCCAAAACGCTTCTTTGAACAGTAACTTCGTCATTCTGTCCCCTCCACGTAGTGGAGCTTTAATCTGGTCAATCACTTGCCATTTGAAAGATGAGACTACTTTATCATGAACATAGATAAAGTGTCTAGCTAGATCTGAACACTCAACACCGTTCTCTATGTTGTTCAGATGTTCCCTGATCCTGTTTCTGCCCTCTCTGGAGGTGCATCCTACATACTGTTTCTTACATTGGGTGCACTCAACCAGATATATTACAAAAATAGAGCGGCAGTTTGTGTAGGATCCAAGATCAAACACCTTCTGTGTTACATATGATTGAAAGTTTTTCGTAATTCGTGTGAAACCACACGCTGTGCAGCTGCTAAAGTGGCATTTGTAATGTCCTTTGACCTCTAGCCAGCTGCTGACCCTAGTGGGGGACTTACGTAACAAGCTGGGAGACAACATGTTACCTAGAGAACATCCTCTCTTAGGTACAAAATTACAACCATTAGATACATAATCTTTAAGGCTGTCCTCAGCTGTAAGTATCGGGAGATGTTTGCCAACAATGCTGCATATATCAACAAACTGAGCACTGTATGCGGTAGTAAAAGTGGGTTTCAAAGAACTGAACCCAGTATCTCTTTTACTATTCCCATGGTCCCCCAGTAGTTGTCTCCTGTCTATGCGACGTACTTCCAAAAGTGCTCTCTCAAGCACCTTTCTCTTATACCCTCTCTCAAGAAAATTATTCATTAAGATTAAGCTTTCTTTTTCAAAATCTAATTCCTCCGTGCAATTACGTTTTACACGGATGAACTGACCTTTCGCAACCCCAAAACCTGTGTATTTTGGATGATTGCTCCGGCCATGCAACACTGCGTTTGTAGCTGTGGGCTTCCGATACAAGGTTGTCTTCACCCTGTGTTCTTCAACATCCCCAATGAGGAGAATATCTAAATAGGGTATTGTATATTGATCACACTCATGGGTAAATTGAAGATTAACCTCATTCCGATTCAAATATAGTATGAAAGCCTCAATACCTTGATGACCTCCCGTCCAAACGAACAGGAGGTCATCGATGTATCTTTTATACATCTTAATGCTCTTAAGGAATGGATTGCCATCTCCAAAGACGTGGCACAGCTCCCACCAACCCATAAAAAGGTTGGCGTAGGCCGGGGCAAATTTAGCCCCCATGGCTGTGCCACGTCTTTGGAGATAGAAAGTTCCATTAAACAAAAAGAAATTGTGGGAAAGCAAGAAATCTAGGGTTTTAAGCAAAAAAGTCTTAAGATCTTCACCATAGTTACTAAATTTGTCTAGCATGTATGAAATGGCAGCTAAACCATGCGAATGTGGAATAGCAGAATATAGGCTGACTACATCAATTGTCAGCCAAATATTCTTTTCATCCCAATGTATCTGTTCAATACTATTTAGGAGATGTTTTGTATCCCTCAAATATGAGGGCAAATTATACACCAAGGGTTGTAGTAGTGATTCAACCCAATTCGACATATTCTCGAAGAGAGATCCAATCCCTGCCACAATGGGTCTCCCTTTAACCTCCCCAAGGGACTTATGTACCTTGGGGAGGTGATGGAAAATAGGAATGATGGGCTCGGATGTATAGAGATAATCAGCTGTACCCTGATCAAATATCCCCATCTCGAGCCCATCGTCAATGAGGTCTGCCAAGCGTCTGCCAAACTCCTTAGTTGGATTACATGTGAGGACCTGATAAACCTCAGAGTCACTCAATTGCCTCATGGCTTCCTGTATGTACATAGATCTGTCCAACACAACCACACTCCCCCCCTTATCAGCTTGCTTGATTATAATATCATCTCTTTGTTTAAGATTCATCAAGGCTGACGATTGAGCTGCACTGAGGTTGGGGCGAGGTTGTCGGCTCTCAGTCGATAGTTTAATCAGATCTTCCTCAATTCTATGGTGGAACGCCTCCAAAAATGGTCCCCTATCCTTAGTAGGATAGAAAACAGATTTGGGACGATAACCACCATGTGTGATTTTCACAAAATCCTCATCTAAATGAGTATTATCAGCCAAATCATAAGCATTCAGATAATCCTTAGCCTCATTGAAATCAACCAAATCATAAATCTTGGGAGAACCCTCAATAATTGGATTATTTTCTATTGCCATCTCATCTTTACCATTTATCCAAAAGAACTTTCTGAGTGTCAAATTGCGAATAAATTTATTTAAATCAACTATCGTATTAAATAGGTTAAATTTAGTGGTTGGTACAAATCCCAAACCTAAACCCAAAACCTCTAGTTCATCCTTGGTAAGTGTGGCACTAGAGAGATTTATGACATTTAAATTGCATATTTGTTGCGACCCCCTCGTCTTTTGTTTCTTCCTGCCCCTCTGCCTCTTTGTCCTCTTCCTGCGTGGCCTCCCCCCTCTCCTATGTTGTTGTCCCTGTGAAAAACCTGTTGTTGTCTAGTAGCTGGACTTAGTCCTACCTCTTGTAAATTAGGTCTCAATTCATTAGCTTTGACAGTCAAAAACTCCTGTCTCCTGTGTTCTGTTGATAATAGACTAGCCTGTTCACAATTAGGCTTCTTATTAAATTGCCTGGTCACAATTGGCTCTATGCGAATCCCACTACTAGGTTTAGGCCTCACTATCTGATCAGGTTCAGTATTAACTGATGAGAGGGGTGTAGGGGAGACAAGAGAGACACTTTGCTCTGTATGGTCAATGGGTAATGTTTGTGGTGTTGCAAATGACACATGTTTCTCTGTCTGTGTTGTGACCCTGCCTCTAGATCGAGATCTAGACCTAGATCTAGATTTGTTCTGTGAAGTATAATTATATGTATGCCAGGTATACACCCTGTTGTGTGCATGGTCTTCGCTATCTCTCATGAATTTTTTTAGCTTAAAGTTATCTAATTCAACACGAAATTTGTTTACAGAATCTTTCAACATTACATCCATATCACAATATTTCACATGCGTGGTATAATCATTTAACCTTAGCTGTAACTCAGTTATTTCTTCACGTATTTTAGACAGTTCTGTTTCTTTAAATGATATTATCATTTCCATTAGCCTCCTAGAGCATTCTGTCAGGATGGTATTCCATTTCTCAATGAACACCGGATCATCAACCTGAAAGCTAGGATATTTATTCAACCTCAGGCCTCTTGGAATCAGTCCCATCATTAAATACTTTTCCAAAGAACGTTTGTCCCACCATGCTCTATATTCTCGAATTAGGGTACGTTCTAACTGCAAAAAAACTTCACTAATAGAGAGTGTCTCTCTTTGATTCTCGAATGTATCTTCAATTGTTAATCTTCCCAAATCCATAACATCACAAGACTGTAGTGAGAATAAATCACGGTTCTCCATAATTTTACAATGTTAAGTCACTCCCTGGTAAATGATAGCAGATATATATATGAACTCTGTCACAAGAAACCATGAGAGCACCGGAACAAAGTATAAGCAGTCAGTAAGCCAAGCCGTAAGGGAGAAATGAACAGTTCATATACACAAATATACAGTAGCGTCTCCCTTTGCAGCTCCAGGCTATTTAGTGTTGTGGGTAAGATGGAAGAATATGTAAACTGACTCACCCGGCAGCATACAGGTCGTGCCGTAATCGTGGCCCCACTATGCGGTTGCGGAGTAATCATCCGGTATATCCCAGCTGTACTGAGGATCCCATCTCCGCCGGCCTCCTGTGCACTAACCTCTTCAATGCAAGTGCCGGATGAGTATCAGCGTTAGCGTGTTTCTTGCTACCAACCGTGGCACACGCTGTCCTCCTGATGCGGTCTTCCCTGCTATGCGTGATGACGTCACATCAACAACACCAATCCAACCTCTGCTGCTCCGGTGTACGCCAAGGCTCAAGCTGGGAAAGGTATATAAATAGATATCTGTCCTACTTAATGCAAATATGTTGGTGTATGACTTGTGAAATAGGAGGGGATCTAAATATAGATCCTCTTATAAGGTGGGTGTGCCTAGTGCTACATGCCCTTAACCTCAGGGGGAATTATTGGGATTTATCAACTTGTGAGAATAATTCATATTCTGATCTATGTCTCAAAAAAAAAAAAGAAAACATTTCTATGTGATGTTTGATAATAACTTAATGTCTGAGATGTCAAAGTAGATCTCAACTGCAATTTTATTTATTGTAACCACATAAAGCAGAAATACACTTGATAGTCATATATTGTGCTATAGGTGTTAGTAAAAGTCAGAATATCTCTAGACTGGCACTCTAGAAGGGAGTGTCACAGTATTTATGTTCACAACAAGAAATCGTGTTTTAAGTCGAGATATAGGTGGGTTAGTTATTCCAAAAAAACTTATCACATCTAATATGCTAAATACATAGCAAATATCACAATTTTTATACACACAGCAAAAAAGAAAAAGAAAAAAAAAAGAATGGTATTTTAGCAAGGAAAAAAAGTGGGTTGCCTATTTCCAAAAAGTTTATCACACCAAGTATGCTAGCTACACAGCCACTGATAAGATGGCAGCGTCCTTATATCCCCACTAGTTTTATTATATATTTGTTCGTGCTTGAACAAAGTCTGACCCTCCTAAAATATTTTGATTGAAGTTTCAGTACTTATCCACAAGGATTCCCAGAATTACATCAGGAAATCTTAGATGCCTTCAACTGAAGTACACAGTTCCCTGAAGATAAGGCCCATATTCTGAAACAAGGGGTCAGCTTTCTCTCTCAAGTTTTTATCCTAGGCCTTTCCCAGTTAGATCAACATAAAGGGGGATCAGTTTGGCTTTTAACAGAGGGGTATGTAGGCTTAATGTGTCAAGTTCCTCCTTTACCACAACATATAAATGCTTATCCAAGTCTTATTTAATTTGGTACAAATTCAGCCATCCAGGCTTGTATTGATAAAAATGGATTCCAGCTCCTACCCACAGGGGTTATGGGAGCAAAGCCTGGGATGTAACTTTTGTGCGAGTTCTAAGTTTAGCTCAGTATTGGAGAACTTTTATCTTTTATATTTCATCAAGTGAAAATCTCTCCATCTCCTTTATCACTCCTTGAGCACAATCAGCTATACTTGGCTGCATTTGTATAGTCCATCAGGTTCAATAAATATAAATAGGCAGATAATTATGAGCTAGTATGGGTACCAGAGTCAGTATAGTTACTGCCTTTTAGCTGGTATTCACCCTTTATTAATAAGTTATATGCTGTAGTACAGTGGTTTTTAACCTTTGTTTTGCCGTGGCAAACTTTTTTACATTAAAAAATCCTGTGGCACACCACCATCCCAAAATTTAAAAAAAATCACACATTGTAGCCTAATACAGCATATATATATATACACATACACACAAACACACACATACTGTATGTATTGTGCTGTTATGCCATGCCTCCTACAAACTACCCCTGCACTGGGAGTAAAAAGCAAGCAAAGTTTAAAAAATGTCACACTGTTGTCAGTCTGCCGTGGCACACCTGAGGATCTCTCACGGCACACTAGTGTGCCACGGCACACTGGTTGAAAAACACTGCTGTAGTAGAACCCTTGTCAAGACATTATAGGTACTATATATACAAAGGAGTAGCGTAAAGAGAACAATATCTGTTAATCTCTGTCATTGGCCTGTTGATCTCTGCCACTTACTGGCTGTGGGTGTTCCCGAGTGAGAATTAACTCGTAGCTGCTGCGGTGCTTGTAGGGGCCGCGGGATATACCCGTCGCCTTTCTGCTAGTTCTTAGCCCAGATTGCTGCAGCGTTGGTTTAGTCGAGGCCTGTATTATCCGTATCGGCGGTACTCCCAGGAGCCCGCCTGTTCTCTGTCTGAGGTTTGTCAGCAAGGCCGTGTGAGTTGCAGTGTATACCCGTCTCCTGCCAGATACTTCGCTTGTGTTAAAGCTATAACGTGACGGCACTTCCTCCTTTGCCTCACTCGGGCGGCTCCTTCAGCATGTGTTACCTTTGGAGCGAATAGTTGGAGCTGCTTCAGCCACAAAGCTTTCTTGCTGATTTGGGGACTTCCATGGCCCTCACATCCAATCTTGGATCCGGGTCGATATACCACAATGGGCCAAGGGAACTGCGCCAGTCGGTGGGTGGTTTCTGCTACTCGATACAGGTAGTGTTGTTGCTGTGCACCTCGTGCATGCTCCGCCCTCTGCCGGAAGTCCACCAATATTTTTATCTTAATTTGACATTTAATAATAGATTCTTTAAAACTGCTCTCTGTACTCCCCATTAATATTCTAGATTCTGGCCTTTAAAGTCAGCAAAAATGCACAGTAACACAAGCTACACATATACATGTACACACACTCAAATACACAGAAACACACACTACATAGCATACACTTACACATGCAGATACACACACATACACTACATAGTATACACTTATACATGCAGATACACACTACATAGCATACACTTACACATGCAGATACACACACTACATAGCATACACTTACACATGCAGATACACACACTCACAAACTACATAACATACATTTATACAGGCAGATATACACACACACTACATAGCATACACTTACACATGCAGATACACACACACACTACATAGCATACACTTATACAGGCAGATATAAACACACTACATAGCATACACTTATACATGCAGATACACACACACACACACTACTTAGCTTACAATTATACATGCAGATACAGACACACTACATAGCTTACACTTACACATTCAGATACACACACTACATAGCATACACTTATACAGGCAGATACACACACACTACATAGCATACACTTATACATGCAGATACACACACACTACATAGTATACACTTATACATGCAGATACACACACACACTACATAGTATACACTTATACATGCAGATACACACACACACACTACATAGCATACACATGCAGATACACACACTACATAGCAAACACTTACACATGCAGATACACACACACACAAACTACATAGCATACACTTATACAGGCAGATACACACACACACACACACAACATAGCATACACTTACACAGGCAGATACACACACACACACTACATAACATACACTTATACATGCAGATATACACACACACACACACACACTACATAGCATACACTTACACATGCAGATACACACACACACACACACACACTACATAGCATACACTTATACAGGCAGATACACACACACTACATAGCATACACTTATACATGCAGATACACACACACACACACTACTTAGCTTACAATTATACATGCAGATACAGACACACTACATAGCTTACACTTACACATGCAGATACACACACTACATAGCATACACTTATACATGCAGATACACAAACACACACACACAGTACATAACATACACTTATACATGCAGATACACACACACACACACACACACACTATATAGCATACACTTACACATGCAGACACACACACACACTACATAGCATACACTTACACAGGAAGATACACACACACTACATAGCATACACTTATACATGCAGATACACACACACACACTACATAGCATACACTTACACATGCAGATACACACACACACACTACATAGCATACACTTATACAAGCAGATACACACACACTACATGGCATACACTTATACATGCAGATATACACACACACACACACACACACACACACTACTTAGCTTACAATTATACATGCAGCTACAGACACACTACATTGCTTACACTTACACATTCAGATACACACACTACATAGCATACACTTATACAGACAGATACACATACACTACATAGCATACACTTATACATGCAGATACACACACACACACTACTTAGCTTACAATTATACATGCAGATACAGACACACTACATAGCTTACACTTACACATTCAGATACACACACTACATAGCATACACTTAAGCATGAAGATACACACACACACACACACACACTACATAGCATACACTTATACATGCAGATACACACACATATCTTACACTTACAGTATCCGACAAAAGTGAATACACCCCTCACATTTATGTAAATATTGTATTATATCTTTTCATGTGACAACACTGAAGAAATGACTCTTTGCTACAATGTAAAGTAGTAAGTGTACAGCCTGTATAACAGTGTAAATTTGCTGTCCCCTCAAAATAACTCAACATACAGCCATTAATGTCTAAACCGTTGGCAACAAAAGTGAGTACACCCCTAAGTGGAAATGTCCAAATTGGGCCCAAAGTGTCAATATTTTGTGTGGCCACCATTATTTCCCAGCACTGCCTTAACCCTCTTTGGCATGGAGTTGACCAGAGCTTCACAGGTTGCCACTGGAGTTCTCTTCCACTCCTCCATGATGACATCACAGAGCTGGTGGATGTTAGAGACCTTGTGCTCCCCCACCTTCCATTTGAGGATGCCCCACAGATGCTCAATAGGGTTTAGATCTGGAGACATGCTTGGCCAGTCCATCACCTTTACCCTCAGCTTCTTTAGCAAGGTAGTGGTCGTCTTGGAGGTGTGTTTATGGTCGTTATCATGTTGGAAAACTGCCCTGCGGCCCAGTCTCAGAAGGGAGGGGATCATGCTCTGCTTCAGTATGTCACAGTACATGTTGGCATTAATGGTTCCCTCAATGAACTGTAGCTCCCCAGTGCTGGCAGCACTCATGCAGGCCCAGACCATGACACTACCACCACCATGCTTGACTCAAGGCAAGACACACTTGTCTTTTTACTTTTCACCTGGTTGCCGCCACACAGGCTTGACACCATCTGAACCAAATAAGTTTATCTTGGTCTCATCGGACCACAGGACATGGTTCCAGTAATCCATGTCCTTAGTCTGCTTGTCTTCAGCAAACTGTTTGCAAGCTTTCTTGGGCATCAGCTTTAGAAGAGGCTTCCTTCTGGGACGACAGTCATGCAGACCAGTTTGATGCAGTTTGCGGCGTATGGTCTGAGCACTGACAGGCTGACCCCCCCACCCCTTCAACCTCTGCAGCAATGCTGGCAGCACTTATACGTCTATTTCCCAAAGACAACCTCTGGATATGACGCTGAGCATGTGCACTCAACTTCTTTGGTCGACCATGGCGAGGCCTCTTCTGAATGGAACCTGTCCTGTGAAACCGCTGTATGGTCTTGCCCACCGTGCTGCAGCTCAGTTTCAGGGTCTCAGCAATCTTCTTATAGCCTACGCCATCTTTATGTAGAGCAACACTTCTTTTTTTCAGATCCTCAGAGAGTTCTTTGCCATGAGGTGCCATGTTGAACTTCTGGTGACCAGTATGAGAGAGTGTGAGAGCGATAACACCAAATTTAACACACCTGCTCCCCATTCACACCTGATACCTTGAAACACTAACGAGTCACATGACACCGGGGAGGGAAAATGGCTAACTGGGCCCAATTTGGACATTTCCACTTAGGGGTGTACTCACTTTTGTTGCCAACGGTTTAGACATTAATGGCTGTGTGTTGAGTTATTTTGAGGGGACAGCAAATTTACACTGTTATACAGGCTGTACGCTCACTACTTTACATTGTAGCAAAGTGTCCTTTCTTCAGTGTTCTCACATGAAGATATAATAAAATATTTACAAAAATGTGAGGGGTGTACTCACTTTTGTGGGATACTGTATACATGCAGATGCACACACACTACATAGCTTACACTTATACATGCAGATACACACACACTACACAGCATACACTTATACATGCAGATACACACACTACATAGCTTACACTTATACATGCAGATACACACACACTAAACAGCATACACTTATACATACAGATACACACACCAACTATATAGCATACACTTATACATGCAGATACACACACACACACACTTATACATACAAATACACACTACATAGCTTACACTTATACATGCAGATACACACACTACATAGCATACACTTATACATACAGATACACACACACACACACACTACATAGCAAACACTTCTGGCTGCAGATAAACACACACACTTATACATACAGATACACACACACAACATAGCATACACTTATACATGCAGATACACACCCACACTTATACATACAGATACACACACACTACATCATATATGGGTATCTGTAATTCATTGTATGGGGACCTGGGGTTGGCAAGCAGATTAGCTGGCAGTCTGAGGCTGCCACTGTTTGTTACCCTGGTGTTAGCACTGCTCATCGTATAAAACTGAAGGCATGTTAGTATGGGCCCAATATAATAAAAAAAATGCAAGGGGCAATGCGGGACAGATGTCAAGCATCCCGGGACAGCGGGACAGACCCCTAAAATTGGGACTGTCCTGCAAAAAATGGGACAGTTGGGGGGTATGCGTAACCAACCAGATTTACATGATGGGGCCAATTTATTAAGCAGCGAATGCTGCTTATTCTGTGTGAGCCGGAAGGCTCGCCGGATTCAGGAGTTAAGAAGCAGCGGTCATAAAACCGCTGCTCCTTAACTCATCTGCCACCTCTGAGGTGGCCGACTGCAATCATCCTGATCAGATACGATCGGGATAATTGACACCCCCTGCTAGCGGCCGATTGGGCGCGAATGTGCAGGAGGCGGCATTGCACAAGCATTTCACTAGAAATGCTTGTGCAATATTAAATGCGTGTGCTGTCGACATTTAGAGATTTTGGGGTGGACATGATTCGCCACAGCGAATCATGTCCACCTGCCGCTTAATAAATCGGCCCCAATATCTTAACTAGAACACAGATGAAATAATTAGCTGACTTGTAAAGTAACCAATGTTCCATCTAAAATTTTTAAGCACTGTGCGCAAAAAAATTACCTGTGCAAATTATTTGGTAAATTACCAAAATGTGTGCACACTTTACTTGAGTGTATTCAAACTTAAAAATGTTGTAAGCTAAATGACACAGATACACAAACTCGCACATAGATATTTACACACTCGCCCTCACTCATTCTGCTTCACACACATTCTCCCTCACATTCTCAAACACATACTGTACACAATCTCCCTCACATTTTTACACCCTCCTTCACATTCACACTTTCCCTCACAATCTCTCTTTCACACACACACATTCCCTCACACCCTCAAACACACTCACATACCAAGACAAACTAGCACACAGATGGCAACAGTAGCCACACAGGTACTATTAAGAGGCGCCAAGACACCAGTAGAAAGTAGAAAATAAAGTATATATGAAAACTGATAAGGAAGAAGGATAAACAAAACTAAGTGTGCGCAAAGGACTGTCAAAAATGGGACAATCAATCAATATGATAATGTGCAATAAGTTAATAACTCACAGACTTACACCACATATGATGAACCACCAGGTCTAAACAACCTATTGAGCAATCTAAATAAGTGATTATATCTTTTCAGTGATACATAAAGTCCTACTGGTATAGTTCTTGATGGTCTCAATGGCACAGACCCAAATTAGAAGGCAGCTCCTCTAGAGTGTCGCACCACAACACAGGATAAGATGATCTATAACAAAGGAGATAGAGGGCGCCACATAGTGCAGATCAAAATGACTCCACAAAAGATAACAATAGATGTAAAGAATCTTACTCACAAAGTGTAAAGCACTGATGTGCAATATAAGCGGTCCGGAAACAACCAGTCGTCCGGTAGACACACCAGATATTCAGCCAATGGAATACTCGTCTCACCAGGGAGAGTCCAGAGATGCCAAGGTAAGGAGCAGGTCAGTTCAGCCCAAAGTGGAGTGGTCAGCCAATGGAATCCTCGTCTCACACAACAGAGTCCAGAGATCCAAGAAATGGATGATATGATAAAGATATCCCAAAAAATAGGATAGGCAGCAAAATGAGAGTTTAAAAATTTATTACAAAAGTTAAAAACAACAGCAACGTGTTTCTCATTGTCACAGCACTGTTTCATCAGGCTACACTCACATACCATTCCTCACAACACTCTCCCTCATACTCTCACATACACACGTGTGTGCTCACAACACAGAAGCAGCCGATCCACTTGCACTCTTATCTTTGGCATAACCACCAGCAGTCACCGAGGGGTTTGTCACAGAGCCTCTCCAGCCATCTTTTATACCATTCAGCCGCACTACGTAACCATGCTACCCCGCAGCCACGCTAAGTAACAACGCTACCCTCCAGCCGCACTACGTAACCATGCTACCCCGCAGCCGCACTAAGTAGCAACGCTACCCTCCAGCCGCACTATGTAACCATGCTTCCCCCCCAGCCGAGCTATGTATTCACGCTACCTCTCAGCCACGTACCAAATAACCCACTCACCTTAAACTGCAAAAGCAGGACTGCCAAAATAAAATGAAAAAATTAAATAAAAATGAAAGCTTATCTTAAACTCATGTGCACAGTTTCAGATATCTTGTGCCCTACCTTAGAGGAAACGGTGAAAGTAACTATGGTTACTAACCTGCTCTCACCCATCAGATAATTATTTCACCTGCGTTCAAGTTAAGATATCATGAAAATCTGGCCTGTTAGGGTACTTGAGGACTGGAGTTGAGAAACACTTCTCTAAGCTATATAGACTTTCTGTATTTGATTTTCCAAATCTGGGCCAGCTATTCTATTGCATACAGGCTACACCTGGCCCTCCAGGTTTTTTTGTATGGCAACACTGAACTGAAAACATTAGTAATTTGTTATCCAAAAAAGTAGTTTCATATTTGTTGTAAGTAATTAGAAATGTGTACCACATTTTATAAATTATAATAGAATATAAAGCATATTAAATGAATAGAAACTGGCAGGTAAGGTATAATCTTCTCTGTGTTTTACTGGGAGATGTTTTGATATTTTTTCTGGATGGAATCTGCGTTTATCTTTTGACTGACTTTTTCATTCAGCAGCAGCATTACATAATATATGTTTTTCTATATTTATATTTTATTTACAATATAAGTAGTTATGACAGGATGCTGATTTGGAATTAACTGTTATACAGGCCTGAAGAAGACAGCTGCTTTGATTTTATATTTCAAGAAAGCTAAGAAAGGAGCGGCTTCCAGAGTATATCCTTAAAACGTAGCATTTATTGCAGCATAACATTAAAACGTTAACAGACAGTCCACAATCTACACTCAGTAGCACACATATCAGCTGAGAAGAATGCTTACGCGTTTCAGCTATGCTATGATTACGACTTGTTTGTCTGTTTACGTTTTAATGTTATGCTGCAATAAATGCTAAGTTTTAAGGATATACTCTGGAAGCCGATCCTTTATTCGCTTTCTTGTGATTTTCCTGTTTGCCAGCTTCAAGGAGCGGACTTCACCTTGCCACCAGTGTGTTTATTCGCCTGCCTTGTAGCCGTCGCTACAGGATTGTAGCCGTTGCTACAGGACTGTATGCCTGCCTAAAGGGAGTGTCTCCCGGTGAACTATGCGGCTACACAAGAAGTCTGGAAGTATCATAGGGCTTGATCAGCAGACGGAGGTGGATGAAACAGGAAGGATCCTGATTGGCCATTACCAGCCGACGCCCCTTATACTCCCTCAGTGAGCACAGTGGATCAGATGGCACTGGGAGGGACACCGAGCAAGAGAGGTGAGATCACCCACACCACACAAGGACATCTGGTAACCACTTGGGGTTTGAGACCCACCTTCTGTACATATTTGTTACCTTATATGATAAGGCAAATCAGTGGGTTTGAAGTGTACCCGGAGGGGACTAACATGCACCAACAAATATGAACACTCACATTTTCAGACCCTACTAGCTGTTTCTGTAAATTCTCTAAATCTCTCCACTTCACGCCTTCCATATAAGTGTATTATTTATTTTTTTCCCCCCTTACTCCCCTTGTTTTTGCTTAATTTTATATTTGCCATATAATTTATATTTTGCAGTTATCATTATATCTGTATCTCTATAATAGGAAAATTAGGATGTTCCTTTGCCTCCAAAAACAGAATACTTTCATTAGAATAACTTTTTTAGAGAGAGAAGGAGAATTGGATGTTGGCCACATTTCATGTTATTTGAAGAAACCACCTTAAAATGTCAGTCCACAGAAGACAGCAGGGCTTCTCTTTTAAAAATAATGGATAATGAAATACATTCATAAATAAAATGAATCATTTTTTGATAGATTATACTACTAAATGAACAATTTTTGGATCATGTAAAACTAGTAAAAAAAAGTATATGACTAATGGAATTTTCCTCCTATACACATCTAGTTTTAAGTTTACAGACTATGCTACAAATTCCTTGTTTCAGTACAGTTTCACAATAACAATACAATGTATGGTTTTTATTTTTAAATCTGTTTCTCTCACCGCAAATACATGTTGGGCTGTTGCTAGGAAACCAGAGGCACTTAGAGCAGATTCATCACTCTCTCTTGAGACTTTATATTGTAAGTACCTGTTCTTCTTGTTTCTATGTGCAGTGAGCCATGCTCACTTTTCTAATAGGGTGCTTGTAGCCATACTCCCACATGATGCTTTCTATGCCTGACACTGGCTTTGTTGTTAATGCTACATTATGATGGCACATACATTCCAGTTTCCAGCTACTCTTTTTGTTTCTTTATGATGTTTTGATCTGTCCCCTCTTTTCATTTTTTAATGATATGCATATAACCAACCAATCTATGTTTAATGTATTATATTTTGTTTAATGTGACTTTAACATTGGTTGTAGAGGGAACCATTATTAGTTGGCCCAACCTAAGTTTTGTATGTGCATCCAAGTCAGAGTTGAGAAAATTTACAGTATAGCTTCAGTATAATCACTCAGATCTCCAATGATACTGTCAAGATGAGTATTCTATTCAACATGTACATTTTTGGGGTCCATATATATCAGGACAAAAGGCCTAATCAGTGACTGAGGACTGTTACTCTATTTATTGGTGGAAGGTAGTTTGGCATGACAAGCAAGCTGCCTTAACTGCTCAATTACCAGGAGAAATAGGTAGACATGGTTTGATGTCCAGATGCAGTGCTAACCCAAAGGTGCCAGTGGTGAGACGTCCAATGGTTTGAATCAATCTATCTAGGCTCCATTTTTCTTGTCATATTGTTGATTGTCAAAATATCATGTCTCACATGCCACCAAAAAATATTAGGATTGCTTTAACCTTAGAACATTGAGATGAGGCACCTAGGGATACCACTTGTTCAGGGGAGCTACTTTCTGTGAGGAATAGGGAACTGGAATTGAATTGTTCCCCATTCCTCCCAGAAGGTAACACCCCCAAACAAGGGATAGTTTCTTTCTAGGATAGTTTTTTTTTAGATTTTATTATTTTGGGAAAGGGGTTACTTATATTGTAGAGGGGGCAGGTTGTAGTTGTTTTTAATTCTAATATATTTAGGGAAATGCCCTACAAAAGGCCCTTTTAAGGGCTATTGTAATTTACTTTAGTGTTAGGGTTTAGGTTTTTTTTTTTCTTTGGGTTGGTTTTTTACTTTATGGGGCATGTAGATTAGTATTAGGTAGAATGGTGGGTTTTTATTTTGGATACTGTATTTTATTATTTTTTGGAACAGTTTTTTTTATTATTGTAACTTAGGGGGTTTAGTTTAGAGGGGGGCAGATGATAGGTAGAGTAGGTTTAGATTGCTTTTGGGGTTGTGACGGTTTAGGGTTAATATTTTTTATTTTAAAGTAACTTAGATGGGGTTTTTTTAAGTAACTTAGGTGGTTTAGTTTAGAGGGGAGGTTTAGGTGTTAGGTAGAGTAGGGTTAGATTGCGTTTGGGGTTGTGGTGGTTTACGGTTAATATTTTTTATTGTAAAGTACTTTGGTTTAGGGGTATTAGGGGTTAGGCACATATCAGTTCTATGTCCAGGGATAATTTACCATACATCGCCAATATGGACGGCAATGCTCGGTGTTATGTATAGCCAGCATCGCTGACCAATGGCGTGTATAGTATTTTTTATTGCTTATCTCACCAAGTAGCTCATTTATCTGTCACTGGGAGTGTAATTTTTTTTTCTACTGACTATGTTTACTCAGCTTTTTTATAGATTATACTTAGGTATAGAAACTTTCAGTATGGGTATGGTTACCAAAGGCAATTTAAGCTATTTCAATTGCTGATATAAAGATAAATGAGCTATTTGTAAACAATTTATAACACTCTAGCAGGTAAATTGGATCATTGGAAACAAATTAAAGGGGGGACCATTTTAGGGTAAACTGTCCTTTTAAGAAGTCATTTATTTTTCTCTTGGCCTTAAGACTTCATCTTACTGGGACTACTAAGTTTAACTTGATTTTAATAGCCTACCCTCTAAATCTTAAATGTGTAATTTATTTTTATACAAGCTAAATTATCTTTACAGTCTAGAAGACTGGTAACTGTGAAAAGTTTCAATAATAACCCTCTGACACAGCTATACTGTAAACACTTTATTCAAGATGGTATGAGGTCTTGTACAGCTTCTTAACCCTTTCGTGACTGGGTTATAAAGTCTACATCGGAACAATGTTCCGATGTAAACAAATTGAAATTGCACGATCGCAAGATTTCAATTATAGAATAGGTTCTGGGGGGCGTCCCTATGATGCTAGGAACGTCCTACAGACCGCAATCAAATCCTGCAAGCGCAGTAGGCTTCAGGACAGCCGTTGGCTATGACGTTGTATTCCGTCATAATGGCTTTAAAGCCCAGCGCCGTTGTGATGAAATACAACGGCATAACGGCGGGAAAAGGTTAAAGGTTCAGATTTTGGTACTTTTTTGTATTTTCTTTATCTCAAGTCAAATTACTGTTAAAGGAACACTTAAGTCAAAATTGAACTTTCATGATTCAGATAGAGCACACAATTTTAACCCCTTAATGACCGAGGACGTGCAGGGTACGTCCTCAAAAAAAAGGCAGTTAACGCCTGAGGACGTACCCTGCACGTCCTCGGTGTGGAAAGCAGCTGGAAGCGATCCTGCTCGCTTCCAGCTGCTTTCCGGTTATTGCAGTGATGCCTCTATATGGAGGCATCCTGCAATAACGCTAGATGGCCATCCGATGCAGAGAGAGCCACTCTGTGGCCCTCTCTGCACCGGACATCGATGGCCGGTATCGTTGGTGGGTGGGAGCCGACTTGGGAGGCGGGTGGGCGGCCATCGATGGGCCGGGTAATGTAGAGGGGGGGCGGGATCGGGGGCAGAGCCGATGGGGGCGCGCACGGGCGCGCGCGCGTGCACGGGGGCGGCGGGCGCGTGCACGGGGCGGGAGCGGGTGGGAATGCTACACTACAGAAAATATAACTGTATAAAAGTTTGAGAAAGGGGTATTTTAATGGGAAAAAAAATATAAATCGAAGGTATCTAGGAGGGGGTGGGGGGTTGGTCTTTGGTGGGGCAGGGTGCTACACTACAGAAAAGGGGAAAAATTTAAAAATCACCAATTTTATTCTAAACTGGGTACTGGCAGACAGCTGCCAGTACCCAAGATGGCGGCCATTAAGACAGAGGGGGAGAGTTAGAGAGCTGTTTGGTGGGGGATCAGTCAGTTTGGGGGCTAAAGGGGGGTCCTACAGAGCAGCATATGTAAATATGCCTTTTCTTTTTTTTAAAAAAAAAGCCCAAATATAGCTTTTATTTTAGTACTGGCAGTTTCTGCCAGTACTTAAGATGGCGGGGACAATTGTGGGGTGGGGGAGGGAAGAGAGCTGTTTGGGAGGGATCAGGGGGTCTGATGTTTCAGGTGGGAGGCTAAGCTCTACACTAAAGCTAAAATTAACCCTGCAAGCTCCCTACAAGCTACCTAATTAACCCCTTCACTGCTAGCCATAATACGTGTGATGCGCATTTAGCGGCCTAAGTACCAAAAAGCAACGCCAAAGCCATATGTGTCTGCTATTTCTGAACAAAGGGGATCACAGAGAAAAATTTACAACCATTTATGTCATAATTGCACAAGCTGTTTGTAAATAATTTCAGTGAGAAACAAAAAGTTTGTGAAAAAGGGAACTTTTTTTTTTATTTGATCGCATTTGGCGGTGAAATGGTGGCATGAAATATACCAAAATGGGCCTAGATCAATACTTTGGGTTGTCTGCTACACTAGAATAAAGCTAAAATTAACCCTACAAGCTCCCTACAAGCTCCCTAATTAACCCCTGCACTGCTGGGCATAATACACGTGTGGTGCGCAGCGGCATTTAGCGGCCTTCTAATTACCAAAAAGCAATGCCAAAGCCATATATGTCTGCTATTTCTGAACAAAGGGGATCCCAGAGAAAAATTTACAACCATTTATGCCATAATTGCACAAGCTGTTTGTAAATAATTTCAGTGAGAAACCGAAAGTTTGTGAAAAAGTGAACGATTTTTTGTATTTGATCGCATTTGGCGGTGAAATGGTGGCATGAAATATACCAAAATTGGCCTAGATCAATACTTTGGGATGTCTTCTAAAAAAAAATATATACATGTCAAGGCATATTCAGGGATTCCTGAAAGATATCAGTGTCCCAATGTAACTAGCGCTAATCTTGAATAAAATGGTTTGGAAATAGCAAAGTGCTACTTGTATTTATGGCCCTATAGCTTGCAAAAAAAGCAAAGAACATGTAAACATTGGTTATTTCTAAACTCAGGACAAAATTTAGAAAATATTTAGCATGGGTGTTTTTTGGTGGTTGTAGATGTGTAACAGATTTTGGGGGTCAAAGTTAGAAAAAGTGTGTTTTTTCCATTTTTTTCTCATATTTTATAAATTTTTTTACAATAAATTATAAGATATGATGAAAATAATGGTATCTTTGGAAAGTCCATTTAATTGCGAGAAAAACGGTATATAATATGTGTGGGTACAGTAAATGAGCAAGAGGAAAATTACAGCTAAACACAAACACCGCAAAAATGTAAAAATAGCCTTGGTCCCAAACGGACAGAAAATGGAAAAGTGCTGTGGTCATTAAGGGGTTAATCAACTTTCCAATTAATTTCCATTAGCTAAATGTGCACAAACTTTTTTATATCTACAATTTTTAAGGCACCAGTTCTCACTAAGCATGTGCAAGAACATATATGTATTTTGTGATTGGTTGATGGCTGTCACATGATGAAGGGGGAATAAAAATATAATTAACTTTGAAATTAGGCAGAAAAAAAATCTATGCATTTGAAATTCAAACTAAGTGATTTTTCATTTTCATTTTTTATGCCTTTGTTATTATGCAATTCTACTGTGTTTAATTGTACTTTAAAGGGACATGAAACCCAAGATTTTCTTTTGTAATTCAGACAGAGCATGCACATTTAAAAAAGTTTCCATTTTACTTCTATTATGAAATTTGCTTTGTTCCATGGTATTCTTTGTTGAAGAGATACCTAGGTAGACATCTGGAGCACTACATGGCAGGAAATAATGCTTTAGTAGCAGTTATGATTGTCTTATATGTGTGCGCCTGTGTGCAAACACTGGCTTAATATCTACCAAATGACAATGGTCTTAGTAGTATTTGTATTTCTATGTCTATGTTTATATAAATAAATGTATAGAAAAAAACGTTTTTTAGTTTTTAAAGAATTTTCATAGAATAATATCTTAAAATTATTAAGTTCTAATTCAAAAATAAAAATAAAAAATAATAATAAAAAAATATACAAAGATTATTGGTTAAAAATAATATTCTTTATTTAGAATCAATATAAAACAGTCAGTCGAAATTGCTTAATCTTAAAGTGGTTATGTGAGAAAATTGGTACCAACCAATTGTATTGAGGTGTAGCTAAAATTAGTATATGATATATGTGTGTAAAAACAGTGTATAAAATTAGCAAGTCCAGTTTATACCTTGGTAGGTATTTAAAAATACTTTTTGTAAAAGATTTGGCTTTTCGCTCATAAAATGCACCAAAGGTAGAAAATAAGGTATAATTGGTAGAAATACAGTTGTTAGAGATTGTTGTTGAAGACAACTATTGACACCTGGTTCAACAATAGGTGTTTATTTTTAGCCTTTTTGAAATAAGCCTTTTTGTGATATGACCAAAAGATTTAGGCTAGGTGTTTGAGCCGTTTTCTGTATGTCACAGAAATTATATCACAATAGTTATTGAACACTTAGTTTGTCTTTTGCGATATTATTAATCAACAGACTTTGAATAAGGTACCTTATTTGCAATTCCAAGTCATATAAGAAGGTTCTTGCGTGTCCAAATGAGGTATAGATGAGAAACTTTCTTTGTCCTTTCAAAGTTTCTAGGAGCGCTTGTTGCAGCGTGTATGTCTCCTGTGAAAGTTGCCTCTGTCACTTCCGTGTCCGGTCTTGACACGCCCACCAAATGCGAGATTGACAGATAGGTAAAGAGCAAGGTTTCTCCAGTGCAGTGTAAGCAGTCTGTATCCAAGGTGATCAGTAAGCAGTCTGTATCCAAAGCAACGCGTTTCAGCTCCAAAGAGCCTTTCTCAAGCTTCTCTTTTTTTTTATTATTTTTTATTTTTATTTTTGAATTAGAACTTAATAATTTTAAGATATTATTCTATGAAAATTCTTTAAAAACTAAAAAACGTTTTTTCTTCTGTTAAGTGTGATCAGTCCACGGGTCATCATTACTTCTGGGATATTACTCCTCCCCAACAGGAAGTGCAAGAAGATTCACCCAGCAGAGCTGCATATAGCTCCTCCCCTCTACGTCACTCCCAGTCATTCTCTTGCACCCAACGACTAGATAGGATGTGTGAGAGGACTATGGTGATTATACTTAGTTTTATATCTTCAATCAAAAGTTTGTTATTTTAAAATAGCACCGGAGTGTGTTATTACCTCTCTGGCAGAGTTTGAAGAAGAATCTACCAGAGTTTTGCTATGATTTTAGCCGGAGTAGTTAAGATCATATTGCTGTTCTCGGCCATCTGAGGAGTGAGGTAAACTTCAGATCAGGGGACAGCGGGCAGATGAATCTGCATAGAGGTATGTAGCAGTTTTTATTTTCTGACAATGGAATTGATGAGAAAATCCTGCCATACCGATATAATGTCATGTATGTATACTTTACACTTCAGTATTCTGGGGAATGGTACTTCACTAGAATTACACTGTAAGAAATACATAAAGCTGTTTAATAACTAGAGATTATGTTTAACGTTTTTGCTGGAATGTAAAATCGTTTTCATTTGCTGAGGTACTGTGTGAATAAATGTTTGGGCACTATTTTTCCACTTGGCAGTTGCTTAATCTGTTTTTCTGACAGTTTCTGTTCTCACTGCTGTGTGTGAGGGGGAGGGGCCGTTTTTTGGCGCTTTTTCTATGCATCAAATATTTCAGTCAGCAACTCATTGTATTCCCTGCATGATCCGGTTCATCTCTACAGAGCTCAGGGGTCTTCAAACTTATTTTGAGGGAGGTAATTTCTCTCAGCAGAGCTGTGAGAATTATAGTTTGACTGAGATAAAAAACGTTTATTCTGTAATTTGTTTCTTGCTTTCAGAATTTGTTATCTTTGCTAATGGGATTAAACCTTTGCTAAAGTTGTGTTGTTTACAAGGATTGAGGCTATAACTGTTTCAATTTATTAATTTTCAACTGTCATAGATCTTCTGTGCTTCTTAAAGGCACAGTACATTTTAATATTATTCTAATTGAATTGTATTTCCAAGTTGCAAGTTTATTTGCTAGTGTGTTAAACATGTCTGATTCAGAGGATGATACCTGTGTCATTTGTTGCAATGCCAAAGTGGAGCCCAATAGAAATTTATGTACTAACTGTATTGATGCTACTTTAAATAAAAGTCAATCTGTACAAATTGAACAAATTTCACCAAACAACGAGGGGAGAGTTATGCCGACTAACTCGCCTCACGTGTCAGTACCTACATCTCCCGCTCAGAGGGAGGTGCGTGATATTGTAGCGCCGAGTACATCTGGGCGGCCATTACAAATCACATTACAGGATATGGCTACTGTTATGACTGAGGTTTTGGCTAAATTACCAGAACTAAGAGGTAAGCGTGATCACTCTGGGGTGAGAACAGAGTGCGCTGATAATATTAGGGCCATGTCAGACACTGCGTCACAGGTGGCAGAACATGAGGACGGAGAACTTCATTCTGTGGGTGACGGTTCTGATCCAAACAGACTGGATTCAGATATTTCAAATTTTAAATTTAAACTGGAAAACCTCCGTGTATTACTAGGGGAGGTGTTAGCGGCTCTGAATGATTGTAACACAGTTGCAATACCAGAGAAAATGTGTAGGTTGGATAAATATTTTGCGGTACCGACGAGTACTGAGGTTTTTCCTATACCTAAGAGACTTACTGAAATTGTTACTAAGGAGTGGGATAGACCCGGTGTGCCGTTCTCACCCCCTCCGATATTTAGAAAAATGTTTCCAATAGACGCCACCACAAGGGACTTATGGCAAACGGTCCCTAGGGTGGAGGGAGCAGTTTCTACCTTAGCTAAGCGTACCACTATCCCGGTGGAGGATAGCTGTGCTTTTTCAGATCCAATGGATAAAAAGTTAGAGGGTTACCTTAAGAAAATGTTTGTTCAACAAGGTTTTATATTGCAACCCCTTGCATGCATTGCGCCGATCACGGCTGCAGCGGCATTCTGGATTGAGTCTCTGGAAGAGAACATTGGTTCAGCTACTCTGGACGACATTACGGACAGGCTTAGAGTCCTTAAACTAGCTAATTCATTCATTTCGGAGGCCGTAGTACATCTTACTAAACTTACGGCGAAGAATTCAGGATTCGCCATTCAGGCACACAGGGCGCTGTGGCTAAAATCCTGGTCAGCTGATGTTACTTCTAAGTCTAAATTGCTTAATATACCTTTCAAAGGGCAGACCTTATTCGGGCCCGGGTTGAAAGAGATTATCGCTGACATTACAGGAGGTAAAGGCCATGCCCTGCCTCAGGACAAAGCCAAAGCCAAGACTAGACAGTCTAATTTTCGTTCCTTTCGTAATTTCAAAGCAGGAGCAGCATCAACTTCCTCTGCACCAAAACAGGAAGGAGCTGTTGCTCGCTACAGACAAGGCTGGAAACCTAACCAGTCCTGGAACAAGGGCAAGCAGACTAGGAAACCTGCTGCTGCCCCTAAAACAGCATGAATTGAGGGCCCCCGATCCGGGATCGGATCTAGTGGGGGGCAGACTTTCTCTCTTCGCCCAGGCTTGGGCAAGAGATGTTCAGGATCCCTGGGCGCTAGAGATAATATCTCAGGGATACCTTCTGGACTTCAAATACTCTCCTCCAAGAGAGAGATTTCATCTGTCAAGATTGTCAACAATCCAGACAAAGAAAGAGGCGTTTCTACGCTGCGTACAAGAGCTCTTGTTAATGGGAGTAATCCATCCAGTTCCACGATCGGAACAGGGACAGGGGTTTTACTCAAATCTGTTTGTGGTTCCCAAAAAAGAGGGAACTTTCAGACCAATCCTGGACTTAAAGATCCTAAACAAATTCCTAAGAGTTCCATCGTTCAAGATGGAGACTATTCGGACAATTTTACCTATGATCCAAGAGGGTCAATACATGACCACTGTAGATTTAAAAGATGCTTACCTTCACATACCGATTCACAAAGATCATTATCGGTACCTAAGGTTTGCCTTCCTAGACAGGCATTACCAGTTTGTGGCTCTTCCATTCGGATTGGCTACAGCTCCAAGAATCTTCACAAAGGTTCTGGGTGCTCTTCTGGCGGTACTAAGACCGCGGGGAATCTCGGTAGCTCCATACCTAGACGACATTCTGATACAAGCTTCAAGCTTTCAAACTGCCAAGTCTCATACAGAGTTAGTGCTGGCATTTCTAAGGTCACATGGATGGAAGGTGAACGAAAAGAAAAGTTCACTCGTTCCACTCACAAGAGTTCCCTTCCTGGGGACTCTTATAGATTCTGTAGAAATGAAGATTTACCTGACAGAGGACAGGCTAACAAGACTTCAAAGTGCTTGCCGCACCCTTCATTCCATTCAACACCCGTCAGTGGCTCAATGCATGGAGGTAATCGGCTTAATGGTAGCGGCAATGGACATAGTACCCTTTGCACGCTTACACCTCAGACCACTGCAACTGTGCATGCTAAGTCAGTGGAATGGGGATTACTCAGACTTATCCCCTTCTCTGAATCTGGATCAAGAGACCAGAAATTCTCTTCTATGGTGGCTTTCTCGGCCACATCTGTCCAGGGGGATGCCATTCAGCAGACCAGACTGGACAATTGTAACAACAGACGCCAGCCTTCTAGGTTGGGGTGCCGTCTGGAATTCTCTGAAGGCTCAGGGACAATGGAGTCAGGAGGAGAGTCTCCTGCCAATAAACATTCTGGAATTGAGAGCAGTTCTCAATGCCCTCCTGGCTTGGCCCCAGTTGACAACTCGGGGGTTCATCAGGTTTCAGTCGGACAACATCACGACTGTAGCTTACATCAACCATCAGGGAGGGACAAGAAGCTCCCTAGCTATGATGGAAGTATCAAAGATAATTTGCTGGGCAGAGTCTCACTCTTGCCACCTGTCAGCAATCCACATCCCGGGAGTGGAGAACTGGGAGGCGGATTTCTTAAGTCGTCAGACTTTTCATCCGGGGGAGTGGGAACTTCATCCGGAGGTCTTTGCCCAAATACTTCGACGTTGGGGCAAACCAGAGATAGATCTCATGGCGTCTCGACAGAACGCCAAGCTTCCTCGTTACGGGTCCAGATCCAGGGATCCAGGAGCAGTCCTGATAGATGCTCTGACAGCACCTTGGGACTTCAGGATGGCTTACGTGTTTCCACCCTTCCCGTTGCTTCCTCGATTGATTGCCAGAATCAAACAAGAGAGAGCATCAGTGATTCTAATAGCACCTGCGTGGCCACGCAGGACTTGGTATGCAGACCTGGTGGACATGTCATCCTGTCCACCTTGGTCTCTACCTCTGAAACAGGACCTTCTGATACAGGGTCCCTTCAAACATCAAAATCTAACTTCTCTGAAGCTGACTGCTTGGAAATTGAACGCTTGATTTTATCAAGACGTGGATTTTCTGAGTCAGTTATTGATACCTTAATACAGGCTAGGAAACCTGTTACCAGAAAGATTTACCATAAGATATGGCGTAAATACCTATATTGGTGTGAATCCAAAGGTTACTCTTGGAGTAAGGTTAGGATTCCTAGGATATTGTCTTTTCTACAAGAAGGTTTAGAAAGGGTTTATCTGCTAGTTCATTAAAGGGACAGATCTCAGCTCTGTCCATTCTGTTACACAAACGTCTGTCAGAAGTTCCTGACGTCCAGGCTTTTTGTCAGGCTTTGGCCAGAATTAAGCCTGTGTTTAAAACTGTTGCTCCACCATGGAGTTTAAACCTTGTTCTTAATGTTTTACAGGGCGTTCCGTTTGAACCCCTTCATTCCATTGATATAAAGTTGTTATCTTGGAAAGTTCTATTTTTAATGGCTATTTCCTCGGCTCGAAGAGTCTCTGAATTATCAGCCTTACATTGTGATTCTCCTTATTTGATTTTTCATTCGGATAAGGTAGTCCTGCGTACTAAACCTGGGTTCTTACCTAAGGTAGTTACTAACAGGAATATCAATCAAGAGATTGTTGTTCCTTCTTTATGCCCAAATCCTTCTTCAAAGAAGGAACGTCTACTGCACAACCTGGATGTAGTCCGTGCTCTAAAATTTTACTTACAGGCAACTAAGGAATTTCGACAAACGTCTTCTCTGTTTGTCATTTACTCTGGGCAGAGGAGAGGTCAAAAAGCTTCCGCTACCTCTCTTTCTTTTTGGCTTCGTAGCATAATTCGTTTAGCTTATGAGACTGCTGGACAGCAGCCTCCTGAAAGAATTACAGCTCATTCTACTAGAGCTGTGGCTTCCACTTGGGCCTTCAAGAATGAGGCCTCTGTTGAACAGATTTGCAAGGCTGCAACTTGGTCTTCGCTTCATACTTTTTCCAAATTTTACAAATTTGACACTTTTGCTTCTTCGGAGGCTATTTTTGGGAGAAAGGTTCTTCAGGCAGTGGTTCCTTCTGTATAAAGAGCCTGCCTATCCCTCCCGTCATCCGTGTACTTTTGCTTTGGTATTGGTATCCCAGAAGTAATGATGACCCGTGGACTGATCACACTTAACAGAAGAAAACATAATTTATGCTTACCTGATAAATTCCTTTCTTCTGTAGTGTGATCAGTCCACGGCCCGCCCTGTTTTTAAGGCAGGTAAATATTTTTTAATTTATACTCCAGTCACCACTTCACCCTTGGCTTTTCCTTTCTCGTTGGTCCTTGGTCGAATGACTGGGAGTGACGTAGAGGGGAGGAGCTATATGCAGCTCTGCTGGGTGAATCCTCTTGCACTTCCTGTTGGGGAGGAGTAATATCCCAGAAGTAATGATGACCCGTGGACTGATCACACTACAGAAGAAAGGAATTTATCAGGTAAGCATAAATTATGTTTTTCTATACATTTATTTATATAAACATAGACATAGAAATACAAATACTACTAAGACCATTGTCATTTGGTAGATATTAAGCCAGTGTTTGCACACAGGCGCACACATATAAGACAATCATAACTGCTACTAAAACTATTTATTCAGATGACTCGGGGTATCTGATTTTTATGTGAAGTATTATCTACCACCAGCGCATAGATTTTTAGTTGTTTAATCAGGAAATAATGCTGCCATATAGTGATCCTGCAAATGGATAACATTCTTGCAAAACTGCTGCATTATAGTGCAATAGATATGTGCACACTCCTGAGCTATGTCCCTGCTTTTTAAAAAAGAGAATGTAGACAACTTGATAAAAGAAGTAAATTAGAACGTTGTTGCATGCGCTAGCTGAATCATGAAAGAAAAATTTGGGTTTCATATCCCTTTAAAGGGACATTCCAGCCAAAATTGGAATCCACACGGATGAATTTCAGTTTGGAATAGTAGCATTTTTATAATATACATGTATTAGCAAAAGTGCTTCTAATAAAAGCTATAGCTGTTTCAAAAGTGTATTTAAGTATGCACTGTGCACCAGCATTTTAAACAAAACCCTTGATTAGAGAGTCTAAGGTGCTTGTATCATCTGGTAATGACTCAATTTGTTAACTGCTGACACGATACAACCCCCACTGGCACTCTGAGCAGCTGCAATATTTAAAATGCTGGTACACTGAGAATATCTAGCTATTCTTCACATGCACGTGCAGTGACAAATGCTAAAACTTAAACAGTGATAGCTTTTACTAGAAGCATTTTTGCCAGTACATGTATATTGCAAATATGTTTCTAATCAAATATGTAATTCATCTATGTGCATTTAAATTTTGACAGGAATGTCCCTTTAAGTTTTGAAATGAAACTGTATATTACTTGTTGGAATGGAGGATACTATTATTAGCCTTACCTAGCTACGCAAGGGGTATACATCTCTTCAGCTGCATTTATTCTTGTGTAATATTGAATTTTATATTTTATTTGTAACAAAAGAAACAAAAACTGTTTTCTCCCCTATTTGGAATGCAACCAGACTGCATGTTATGTTGCTAACAAACCATTCTGATACCTAGTTTATTGAGTGAAGTTTGTTTTCCTTCTATAGATGACATTTTTCAGGTGTCATCTATAAAACTATGTTAGCTGACGGTATGTTTTTGTACACACCCAAATGATGGGATAGATTACAAGTGGAGCGCTAAATTATCATGCGCCCGCAAATGGGCAAATTTGAAGTTTGAATAAACTAATGTTAAAAGAATCATGAGTGCTTTTTTTCCTCTCTTTGAGGGATAGTAATGTATATCCCTTGTTTGATTTCTCTATATATTTTTTATTATTTTTTTATTTGAAGTATGCACCGATCTTGGGATTTATATATGTATAAAAGCAGGGGTCAAGTCCGACAAAACAAAAGTGTGGGAACTCACCAAAACTTCCACCCCCCTCACAATTATTATATATATATATATATATATATATATATATATATATATATATATATATATATATATATAAATATTATATACATACACACGCTGTATTTATATGTATATGTACACTTTGGTCAATGAAAGAAAATTCAAGTCAATGAAAGGTTGAATGGTTGCCTTTGGGACTGAGAATCCTCCTCTGTCACATCTACTTAAGGTGCAATAGTCCTATTTCTGCTAAGGGGAGCAAAATAACCCCAGAGCAAACCACACAGAAATGTAAGTACCATGTGTTACACACATTGCGGGGTGATCAAACAGCAGGAACGCTGACAGGCTTACATTTAGTGTATTCTAGGAAGTGTTACTGTCCATTACTAGAGGATCTCACTATCCCTTTTACCAGACTGTGTTCCAGCTCCTCCCCCCAGCAGCAGCAGTGTTTACTGAAAGGTTTCTGTTCTCTATCCAGAGGGAACTTAGTTCCCCCTGCAAAAATAGTGCAGGAATTCCATTGCCATGCATTCTCGCTCGGCTTGATCCCTGTATAAAAGTAGTATTTACACCTCTCTCTCTATCAATAGGATTTTTTGTCCCAATGGTACTTATATACAAAATGACATTTCAGGCATGCAGCACTTACATTTTTTCTTAATCATTTTTATCAGATAGTGTTGTTATGATTTTTTCAACTTTTTTGTCTCACGTAACAGTGAACCAGAGCTCTGAAGATGCACTAACCCGATGAGCGTAAATTGTGATTGTGCTCACACATTCAATGTAGCCTAAACAGCTGATAGCTGGCGAGACAAACATGGCCGTTACCTTCCTCGCTACATAAACTTTGCTGAATCGAACATATTGATCTTGTGTTGATTTGTCCGAATCCCGCCACCTCGTATTCCTATTGGCTGAAAATTTGAAATCAGCCAATAGGATGAGAGCTGCTTACATCCTATTGACTGATTTGAACAGCCAATAGGATGTAAGCAGCTCTCATCCTATTGGCTGATTTCAAATTTTCAGCCAATGGGAATGCAAGGTACCCCAATATAAAAGGGGTACCTTGCATTCAATCTTTGTGCGGACGATCGCACAAAGAGGACCTCCACACAGTGTCGCTGCCGATCAGCCTCCGCGCCACCAGAATGAAGATGGAAGATGGTGCTGCCGTGGAAGAAGACCTTCGCCGCTTGGATGAAGACTTTTCTCCACCTGGAAGAAGATAGATGTCTGGACTTCAGGAATGGTAAGTACATTTTTTTAGGGTTAGTGTTAGTTTTTTTTAAAAAAATTTTGGGGTGTTTTTTTTTTTAGATTAGGGATTCTTTCATTTTCATGGGCACTAAAAGAGCTGATTGCCCTTTTAAGGCAATGCCCATACAAATGCCCCTTTAGCGGCAATGGGTAGCTTAGTTTTTTTTTAGCTACTTGTTTTTTATTTTAGGGGGTTGGGTGGGTGGGGGTTGTACTGTTTGTGGGTACTTTGTATTTTTTTCCCTAAAAGAGCTGATATCTTTAGGGCAAGGCCCTACAAAATGCCCTTTTAAGGGCTATTGGTATCTTATTGTTAGATTATTGGGGTGCTTTTATTTTGGGGTGGCTATTTGTTTTTAAGGGGGTATTAGATTAGGAATACCTTTTTTATTTTGGATAATGTAGTTTGTTTTTTTCTGTAATCTTAGCTTTTTTTATTTTTGTAATCTTAGATTTTTTTTATTTTCATGTAATCTTAGATTTTTTAATTTTATTGTAATCTTAGGTTGTTTTTTATGTAATTTTAGGTTTTTTATTTTACTGTTAGGATTTTTTTATTTTGGTAATTGTTAATAGATTTTTTAGGGAGATAGTGTTTTTTTATTTTTTGTAATTGTATTTTAATTGGGGTTAACTTAGGGGGTGTTAGATTAGGGGGCTTAGGTATTAGATTAATACTTTGCGCTGTGTGGGGTTGGCGGATTAGGGGTTAATAGGTAGATTGTGATGTGGGGGGTTGGCAGTTTAGGTGTTAATAGTGTAATTAGATACTTTGCGTTGTTGTCACGCCCGCGCTCCCGATGCGCCGCTCTGTTGCTATGGCTGTTGCCATAGACGCGGCGGTAGCACTGAGTGTGCGTCGATGACGTCATCAGTGCACATCAACTTTCCCTTCATGCCGGTTGGATCCTCAGACTCTTCTTGGCGCGATTCGGCGCCTATGTAAGTACCGATATTCCTTATCCTCACTGCCCAAGTATAGGTGTTACTTGTTGCGCTCCCGGGTGTTGTGTACTTGAATTGCTGGATTGCCTAATTGATACTGAACTCTGCCTGTCTGACCACTCTGCTTGTTCAACCCCTGAATTGCTGGATTTCCTAATTGATACTGAACTCTGCCTGTCTGACAACTCTGCTTACTTAACACCTGAATTTCTGGATTTCCTAATTGATAATGAACTCTGCCTGTCTGACCACTCTGCTTGCTTAACCCCTGAATTGCTGGATTGCCTAATTGATACTGAACTCTGCCTCTCTGACCACTCTACTTGCTTAAACCCTGAATTGCTGAATTGTCTTACCATTGCTGAACTCTGCCTGGCTGACTATTCTATTGGTTTACCCCTGAACTGTAATTCTGCTGTATTTCCTTTGTTGCTGACTTCTGCCTGTTCCTGGTCATTCTATTGGTTTACCCCTGAACTGCTATTCTGCTGGATTGCCTTCCTGTTGCCGGACCCTGCCTGTCTTAAACATTCTCTGCCTTCATCTTATTGCCGTGAAGGACTACCCTGCCTACCGTGAGTACTGCTTTCTTCATTTCATAAATTCTCTCTGTTCTGGGATATTTCCTATCATTCCACTTGACACTGGGATAAGAAGACTACTAGCCAAGTTTGGTCTGATAGAAGAATATCCCACGAGCATTACATTATACTTGGGCCATGGACCCAAATGAGGTAGCAAGAGCAGTCTCTCTTCAGGGACAGATGCTGGGAACCCATACCATACACTTGCAGAATGTGGATTCTAAACTAGACGCTTTATCCACTATGCTCTCCTCGCTGGTTGCAGAGAAGAACGCTACTCCTGTAGTTACACAGCCGGTCCCTACTGCTAGTGCTGCACCTTCTTCCCCTGCTTCTGGAAATATACCCCGGATACCATTGCCTAACAAATTTTTCTCAGCCAGTGCGGGCTGCACTGTCACAATGATCCTCACACCTTCCAGTCTCATCAATCAAAGGTCACTTTTATCATTTCTATATTGAAAGACATGGCCCTAGCCTGGGTCTCTCCCCTTTTGGAACAGAGCGCTCAACTCCTAAACAATGCTGATGCCTTAATTTCTGCATTATCTTCTGTGTTTGGGACCCCGGCCGCGCTTCTGCTGCAGAGTACTCTCTCTTGGATCTCCACCAGAGCAATAGAATTGTGGCACAATACACCATCGAGTTTTGCACCTTGGCACTTGAGACCAGTTGGGATGGCAGTGCTCTCAAGGCAGCCTTTAGGAGAGGTTTAAATGAGCGGATTAAGGACGAGCTTACTTATCGACATGTTCCTTCTTCCCTGGATGAATTCATAACACTTTGTATCAGTCTAGATTCTTGCTTTCAGGAGAGACAAGCTGAGAGAGAGACAGAACTTGTAGAATCCTTCCCTCTCGTCCTCCTACTCGTCCGGTCTCTAGACTACCCTCTACCCCTTCAGCACCTCCAGCTACCTCTGTAGAGGAACCCTGAGATCTCTCCTCCCTCAAACTCACAGAATCTGAAAGACAGAGAAGAAAGAGATTAAGACTGTGTTTCTATTATGGTTCTAACTCACACCAACTTAAAAATTGTGATATTCTGCCGGGAAAAGCCAATGCTTAGAGGATAAAACCGTGGTACCTCTAAGCGTGGTCTTACCTTTCTTCAGAATTCTGTCCACACTCAAGCCTTTATTGATTCAGGGGCAACTGGAAATTTTCTTGATCACCGTTTTATGATTCAGGCAGGTTTACCTCTTCTGCTGAAAAAGCAATGTCTTAAGATAACTACTCTGGATGGCACTCTTCTTGGATCCATAATTTTTAATGTGGGAGTTGTTCATACCGAACAGTTGCAGTTCGATGTCATTCATTCTCCCGCACAACCTGTTATCCTTGGTCTCCCTTGGCTTTGTATACACAATACACAGTTCGACTGGACTGATGGACAGTTGGCCTCCTGGGGTACATCTTGCTTCCACTCCTGCCTGGCTAAGGTTACTCCACTGCACCACGTCCCCATTGCCAGCCTACAGACCACTTCAAGTCTTCCCTCAGTGTATGCAGATTTTACTGATGTGTTTGAAAAAAAAGCAGCTGATGTGCTGCCACCCCACCGTCATTACTACTGCAAAATTGACCTCTTTCCTGGAGCCCCACTTCCTAAAGGGAGGACTTATCCACTCTGCAAAGCTGAAACCAAGGCCATGAAGGAATATATCCAAGAGAACCTAGCTAATGGTTTTATTCGTCCTTCCTCTTCTCCTGCCGGGCTGGCTTCTTTTTCATCAGTAAAAAGGATGGTGGGCTCAGACCCTGTATCGACTACAGAGCCATAAACAACATCACTATCAAGAATCACTATCCTATTCCTATGATCACTGAACTGTACGATTCGCTCCAAAATGCTTGCTTCTTCACTAAGTTGGACCAACTTGGGGCGTCCAATCTTATCCGTATCTTCCCAAGGCATGAATGAAAGACTGCCTTCAACACGAGATCAGGGCATTACGATTACCTTGTAATGCCTTTTGGGCTGTGTAATGCCCCTGCTGTCTTCCAAGCCTTTGTCAACGATGTCTTCCGTGACCTCCTTATTCGCACTGTCATTGTCTATCTGGATGACATCATTATATTCTCCGCCACTCTTGAGGAGCATTATGAAACAGGTACTTCTTCGACTCAGAAAAAATTCCCTGGTAGCCAAGCTGGATCAAGTTCAGATCCAGTTCCTTGGTTATGTCATCTCGAAGGATGGTTTTGTCATGGATCCTACAAAGCTAACCGCAGTTCTGAAATGGCCTCAACCCACCTCATTAAAGGAACTACAGAGATTTTTGGGGTTCTCCAACTTTTACCGCAAGTTTATAAAGAACTTCTCCCAAATAGTTGCCCCGCTCACTGAGCTGACTAAACGAAACAGGGACTGCAAAAATTGACCTCCTGTAGTCGTGGATGCTTTCTCTCGTCTGAAACAGCTCTTTTATTCTGCTCCTATGCTCCACCATCCCGATCCTGACCTGCAGTTCACATTAGAGGTTGCTGCCTCTGAGATTGGAACTGGAGCAGTCTTAACCCAAAGGGATCCTTTAACCTCTAAGTTGCACCCTGTAGACTTTTTCTCCAAACGCTTTACTCCTGCTAAAAATTATTACGATGTGGGAAATCGTGAACTCTTAGCCATTAAGATGGCCTTGACAGAATGGCATCATTGGCTGGAGGGTACCGCCAAGCCCATTCAGATTCTCATTGACCACAAGAATCTGATGTACCTAAAGACTGCTCATCGACTCAATCCTCAACAGGCCAGGTGGGCCTAATTCTTTACCCGTTTTAACTTTGTAGTCTCGTATCTTCCTGGGACCAATAATAAAAGGCTGATGCCCTTTCCCATCAGTTTCCTCAGTCTAGTGATTCTTCTGAAGCTCCTATTGAACACATCATACCCCCTCCTGTGTAGTTGCTCAACTTAACACCTCTTTACTTCAAAGACTGCAACGTGTCCAGTCTAAAAAGCCTCCTGAAGCCCCTGTGGGTCCTGATATCTTCTTTGTACCTCCGAACATATGCAACCCTGTGCTATCCTGGGCTTATGACAGCAAACTTTCAGGACATCCTGGTTTAACAAAAACCTTTAAGCTTCTTTCCCAACATGTATGGTGGCCTACCATGAAGTCTGACTCTCAGGATTATGTAAAAGCCTGCATAACTTGTGCTGCCAATAAGACACCCCGATCCTTGCCTCATGGCTTAGTCCAACCGTTGTCCATTCCCAAACAACCCTGGACATATGGACATACATAACGATGGATTTTGTTGTGGATCTCCCTCTGTAAGGAATGCTGTTTTCATCATACTGCACCTTTAAGAGTTCTCCTCCTCCTCCCTATAAATCAGCAAACCCTGCCTATCTAGTTGCTGGATTATTGAAGTTGTCAAGCCTCCTTGTAGCAACATTCAACTAGCCTAAAGAACTTAGTAGTTTCACTGAATTCAACTACTAACCTTTTTCCCTCTGCCGTTCAGCACAATTCGTAACCTGCCAGGATTTTCTCTCCCAGCCTTGAGACTCAGACGCACGGAGCAGCGGCTACGTCATCAGCTACCGCCCGCTCCTGTCAGAAGCGTCTCTCTCCCTCTCTGAAGCCGGTTGTTGCAGTGTACTGCGAAGTGTAACCTGTCTATTCTAACTTTGACCGGCAGTATTCAACTGATCCTCCATGGCCCAGAGAGGTATGAACTTTGTATTCTAACAATAGCCATTATTAACCTCCCTGTATTCTTAGTAACACCGGAATACAGCGGGTTATAATCTGGCCATACTAAAGTCACTTTGCCAACCAAAGGAATTACCTTTTCAGTAAGGTTAGCATTGTGGAACAAAACATATTTTGTTCCAAGTATTTCCTGCATTCTATCTTTCTTGAATACCAACACCTGTTAATATTGAATGAAGTATATAACAAGAATTGTAAGCATTACATAATAATCCAGCCTGAAAAGATACAGGACATATCAAACTGAACAAAGTTGTTTGTTTTATTTTCTTTTGTGTGATTGTTATATTTCCTTAAGTCCTGTTACTCATACATGGAAATGGAACCTACCACTATGGCAGACCACCTAAAGAGCTTATCTGACAGGGTTGACCTTTTGTCTAACTCATTTAGAGAATTGCAGGTAGAGAATCAGGCCCTAAAAGCCTGCCTTAGGGAAACATTAGCAGCCAAACCACCTGCAACAGAACATTCGCCTGAACCCGCGGTATCAACTCCAGAAAGGTTCTCTGGTAATAGAGCACAGTTTAGGGAATTCAGGAATTCATGTTTGCTCATGTTTCAACTTAAACCCAAAACCTATGCCACAGAAAGAACCAGAGTACTAACTGTAATCTCTTATCTTAGAGGAGAGCCAAGGGCATGGGCAGATGCCTTCTTTGAAAAAGAAGATCCTATTTTGGGATCACTTGAAGCATTTTTTTCTGAGATGTCAACACTTTATGATGATCCTTACAAACAGATATCTTCAGAAAATAATTTGAGAGCTTTAAAACAGTCCAAAAACCCAGTCGAAACATTACTCAATTTAAGATTTATGCAAGAGATGCTATGTGGAATGAGATATCTCTCAAAAATCAATTTTTGAGAGGAGCTTAAGGACGAAATCTCACGCATAGGAATACCTGAGACCTTGGAGGAATTCTACACAGTCGCTATCTCTATTGACAGGCGTCTTAGAGAGAGACGCAGTGAGAGACTTGGTGTCACAAAGAGGCTTTCTGTATCACCTACCACTCCTACAAAGGACCTGCCACAACCGATGGAGATAGGGTTTATAAAGGGCCCCCTATCCGCACAGGAGAAAACCAGAAGGAAGACGTTGAACCTATGCCTATATTGTGCATCACCCAAACATGAGGTAAAAGACTGCCCCCAATTGGCGAAACAGAAAATAGGTAAGATCAAAGAACCTCAACTTAGTTTCTTTTCTAAGCTTGTCTCTACCTCATATCTCACTATTCCTGTCATTTTACAGTGGGAATCTTGCAAGATCCAGACAACAGCTCTAATTGATACCGGATCTTGTGGAAACTTCATTGACATGAGTTTTGTGTTAAAGAATAAAATACCTATGATTTCAAAGCAAACTCCAGTCTCTGTTAAAGTTATTGATGGTAGCATACTATCAAGTGGGCCACTTACTCACCAGACGCTTCCTTTGACTATACACACAGGTAACCATAAGTTTGACAAGATTTCACTAGATGTTATTTCTTCCCCCATGTTCAGGGTTATTCTTGGTATAAACTGGTTAAAGAGTCACAAACCAAATATAGATATATATCTTTCCCCAAGGTAATAGAGAGTGCACAATTGACTGACAGTTCTATCCTCCTCTCTGTGACTAACAATGAACACCCCATACCTTTACAATATCATGAATTCAGAGATGTATTCGATAAGACTGAAGCAGAATCTCTTCCACCTCATAGGGCTTATGATTGCCCCATAGATCTGCTTCCTGGGGTGTCCATACCTTTTGGACACCTTTACCCACTCTCCAAACCTGAATTGGAGCATCTAAAGGTGTACATTGACGACAATCTTAAAAAGGGGTTCATTAGACCTAGTACCTCCCCCGCTGGTGCGGGAATGTTTTTTGTGACCAATAAGGATGGTACACTCAGGCCTATAATAGATTATAGAGAGTTGAACAAACGCACTAGGAAAAACAGATATCCACTTCCATTGATTCCAGAATTAATAGAAAGATTACGCGGTTCCTCGTACTTCACTAAATTGGATCTCAGAGGAGCCTATAATCTGATAAGAATAAGAGCTGGGGACGAATGGCTTACAGCATTTAGGACTAGATATGGTCTTTATGTGTATACTGTAATGCCATTCGGACTGTGCAACGCCCCAGCTACATTTCAATGTTTTATAAATGACATTTTTAGGGATATACTGGATGTGTACGTTATAGTCTATTTAGATTACATTCTAATTTACTCCTCTGATTTGACCCAACACAGAAATCATGTCAAGGAAGTTTTACTCAGATTAAGACAAAATAAATTATATGCTAAACCTGAAAAGTGCATTTTTGAAGCAAAAACCATAACCTTCTTAGGTTATAATATCACTGAACAGGGTATCTCTATGGATAACAAAAAAATTTGTGCTATACTAGACTGGCCTACTCCTTCATCAAGGAAGGACGTGCAGCGCTTCCTCGGATTCTCTAACTTTTATAGGAAGTTTATTCCGGGATTCGCTGCTATCTGCAAACCTCTATGGTGAATGAGAGGGCGCTAAAAGCTGGGTATACTTAACACACCTAATTGGTTAAGATTTATATCAAAAGTAAGAATTCATCAAAGACGGTTAATTTTATCAATCATTTACTAGTGGGAATATTCCCTATTTGGTGCAATACATAAATTCATAAAAACAATGTATAAAAACAATTTCAGACACATAAAATATTTAACACGATATCTTCAACTTATACTTTTGGAATACCACCCTGATGAAAAAAATATATATATATAATATGCGCTTAAAATAGAATTGATTAAATGCTTAAAACCTTAAAATCTATTTATTCCAGAATATAATGGACAGTCTCTGTAGTCCTTATTAAATCTTCAACAGATGAAATCCCTTTTGGTTGTTTAGGGTATATTACATATGAGACTTGTCTCCGTGATTATAATCAATATAATGGGTAAAAACGACAAATTGTTTCTTATTTTGGATACTTTGTATCTTTGCTTTGTTATGTATGTAGCTTTAACTCACAGATAGTTGCAGCGGCTGTAACCAAATGCCGCTGTAATCCGTCCAAGATTCTGTGGTCCTTTATCACAACACGCTCCTTGCGTGTGGGCCGCCTTGTATGCTGCAGCTCCTAATCTCCGGCACAGGATTCACCACTCCCTCCGTGGGGAGGTGACCGGCTAAGCGTGTAAGTACCTGATGGACTGTTGTCTTTGGCTTCCAATGCTCACAGCTCCCTGCGTGTGAAAGATTATCTGGATCTTCGTAAGTGCAATCCTGGAGGTGGAATGAGCACCCGCTCTTAGCGTTAATGCGCACGGGCAAATACTAGGTACCTAGTGGGTTTTGTTCTGGTAAACAGGCAACTTCTTACTTCTACGCGTTTCACCCGTGTATGTGGGCTTTATCAAGATATCAGTTGCTGCCAGAACTTCGATTTAAAAAGTCGTTACTTACTTCTCATTGGTTGATCTGTTGTTTGGTAATTATTTCTTAAGGTGGATTTCTCAGGTAAATGTCTCTTAAGGTGGAATCAAAATAGTGTATTATTTTATTCCTTTGTGAATCATATTTTCCGTATCTTCTTATTATATTTCATTGGCAATAATAAGATTGTGGAGTGATGTATTAACAAGAGTCTTTTTTATATATACATATAAAACAATAATATTATTGTAAATTGTAATTAAAATTAGAAATTGTTATTGTCTCAGGGTGGTAATTCCAAAGGGTGGTATTCCATTTATTTTAGACAAAAGACAAAAACAAAGAACAAAAATAAAAATAAAAATACTAGTCGCCATATTCCAGGGAAATACTGCTATTTTATACTAAATTTTATCTTACTATTGTTACGACTATGGTTTGTATATAGTTTGTCTCTTATACTGATATAGTGGGCTTCTTATTGTTCCATTGCTTCTCTTTGATTAGTTTCTTTAAAAATGGATCTATTATTTGTTAGGGGGTTGTTTCTGTGTTATATATTACAAATGAATAGTGAAGTAAAATATTCTAACGGATTATACTACTAAAAAGGGGGATATATCTAACTCTGAATTTAACCCTCTAGGATAGAGGGTATCCAATTTGTATATTAATTCCGATTCTTTTTTAAGGAGTTTAGCCTCAAAACCCCCCCCCCTCCAATCTCCTCTGACTATACAGATCCCCCAAAACTTAAAATGTTGTAGGTTATTGTTATGGGTTTCCCTAAAATGCTTGTATAAATGGGTGTCGAGGTTGCCTTTATCAATGTTACATAAATGTTCTCGGATCCTGTCACGTAACATTCGGGTGGTCTCTCCGATATAAACCAAATTGCAAGAACATTTAATGAGGTATATGACCCCCTTGTTTGAACATCTAATGATATCTTTTATGGCAAAATCTTCTCCTATTCCATCTATGTATACAGAGCTATTTTTATTGCTATATCTGCACGCTCTACATAAGTTGCAAGGAAAAAAACCTTTGGGGGAATGGCCTTTTAGATCTTTATCTACCAGAATTTTACTCTCCCTCTTTAATTCACTTGGTGCTAAAATTTGTTTAAGATTTCTCGCTTTTTTTAATATGATTTTGGGTTTATGAGCTAATAGATCTCCTATTATGGGGTCCTTTTTAATTATATGCCAATGTTTATTGACTATTTTCCTTATTAGTTGATGGTTTTCGCTATAATCTGTAATGAGAGCTATATCATATTCATTCTTTTCCACAGTGGTAGTCATAATATCTTTGTTTCTATATTGTAAGAGTGAACTTCTTTCTGTTGTACTTGCTCTATTTATAGCCCCTTCGATCTCTTGTTCTGAGTAACCTCTATCATAGAATCTTTGTTGTAGAACTTTAACTTGAGTTTCGAAGTCGGTATATTTGGAACAGTTTTTTCTAATTCTAAGGAACTGTCCAGTCGGTATGTTCCCTTTCCATTTTTCATAGTGGCAGCTTTTCTTATGTATGTAGTTATTGCAATCTACTTTTTTGAAGAATGTTCTTGTTTCTATATTACCTTCTTCTACATATATTTCTAGATCTAAAAAAGAAATGGATGTTCTACTATACTCATAAGTAAAGTGTAAGCCCCTATCGTTAATATTCATTGTTTCAAAGAATTGCTTCAGTCTCTCTTCAGAGCCTCTCCACACAATAAGAATGTCATCTATGTATCGTTTGAAGAGCACGAGGTCCGCGCCAAATTCTTGTGTCCTGAGGAAATTATCTTCCCAGTGGCCCATGAATATATTGGCATAACTTGGCGCGAACCTCGTGCCCATCGCGGTACCTTCTAGCTGCAAGTAGTACTTCCCATTGAATTCGAAATAATTATTTTCTAAAATAAATTTGATCCCCTTCAGAATAAAATTATTTAATTGTGTGCTGATATTACTATCTTGATTCAGGATTGTTTCTACTGCCTTGAGACCCTTGGTGTGGTCTATAACTGTGATAGTGATTTCTTAAAAAAGAATCGGAATTAATATACAAATTGGATACCCTCTATCCTAGAGGGTTAAATTCAGAGTTAGATATATCCCCCTTTTTAGTAGTATAATCCGTTAGAATATTTTACTTCACTATTCATTTGTAATATATAACACAGAAACAACCCCGTAACAAATAATAGATCCATTTTTAAAGAAACTAATCAAAGAGAAGCAATGGAACAATAAGAAGCCCACTATATCAGTATAAGAGACAAACTATATACAAACCATAGTCGTAACAATAGTAAGATAAAATTTAGTATAAAATAGCAGTATTTCCCTGGAATATGGCGACTAGTATTTTTATTTTTATTTTTGTTCTTTGTTTTTGTCTTTTGTCTAAAATAAATGGAATACCTCCCTTTGGAATTACCACCCTGAGACAATAACAATTTCTAATTTTAATTACAATTTACAATAATATTATTGTTTTATATATATATATATATATATAAAAAAGACTCTTGTTAATACATCACTCCACAATCTTATTATTGCCAATGAAATATAATAAGAAGATACGGAAAATATGATTCACAAAGGAATAAAATAATACACTATTTTGATTCCACCTTAAGAGACATTTACCTGAGAAATCCACCTTAAGAAATAATTACCAAACAACAGATCAACCAATGAGAAGTAAGTAACGACTTTTTAAATCGAAGTTCTGGCAGCAACTGATATCTTGATAAAGCCCACATACACGGGTGAAACGCGTAGAAGTAAGAAGTTGCCTGTTTACCAGAACAAAACCCACTAGGTACCTAGTATTTGCCCGCGCGCATTAACGCTAAGAGCGGGTGCTCATTCCACCTCCAGGATTGCACTTACGAAGATCCAGATAATCTTTCACACGCAGGGAGCTGTGAGCATTGGAAGCCAAAGACAACAGTCCGTCAGGTACTTACACGCAGGGAGCGGCGTACCTTAGCCGGTCACCTCCCCACGGAGGGAGTGGTGAATCCTGTGCCGGAGATTAGGAGCTGCAGCATACAAGGCGGCCCACACGCAAGGAGCGTGTTGTGATAAAGGACCACAGAATCTTGGACGGATTACAGCGGCATTTGGTTACAGCCGCTGCAACTATCTGTGAGTTAAAGCTACATACATAACAAAGCAAAGATACAAAGTATCCAAAATAAGAAACAATTTGTCGTTTTTACCCATTATATTGATTATAATCACGGAGACAAGTCTCATATGTAATATACCCTAAACAACCAAAAGGGATTTCATCTGTTGAAGATTTAATAAGGACTACAGAGACTGTCCATTATATTCTGGAATAAATAGATTTTAAGGTTTTAAGCATTTAATCAATTCTATTTTAAGCGCATATTATATATATATATATTTTTCATCAGGGTGGTATTCCAAAAGTATAAGTTGAAGATATCGTGTTAAATATTTTATGTGTCTGAAATTGTTTTTATACATTGTTTTTATGAATTTATGTATTGCACCAAATAGGGAATATTCCCACTAGTAAATGATTGATAAAATTAACCGTCTTTGATGAATTCTTACTTTTGATATAAATCTTAACCAATTAGGTGTGTTAAGTATACCCAGCTTTTAGCGCCCTCTCATTCACCATATTGTTTGTTCCATTTCTATCTTGGGGAGATAGTGGAGAGTGGCATAGGTATCCTTTTTAGATTTTAGCGCTGAAACTCCTGTGCTAATCTGCAAACCTCTCACAGATCTCACTAAACAACAATCTAATTTCACCTGGACTCTCCAAGCTCAAGAGGCTTTCGACTTCTTAAAACAAAGATTTTCCTCAGAACCCATTCTGAGATATCCTGATCTATCTCACCAGTTTGTTTTGGAAGTCGATGCCTCGGAATATGCTATAGGAGCAATCCTTTCCCAAAGGCCCTCTTGTAAGGAACCTCTCCATCCAGTTGCATACTACTCCAGAGTCCTCCAACCGGCAGAGAGGAATTACCCTGTGGGGGAGAAGGAGTTACTGGCTATTAAATGTTCATTTGATCACTGGCGGCATCTCCTAGAGGGTGCTGAACATCCTATAGTCATCTTTACCGACCACAAAAACTTGCAGTATCTTCAATCTAACAAGACTCTCTCCTCAAGACAACTGCGATGGAGTCTCTATTTCTCTAGATTCCGTTATAACATTTCTTACAGACCAGGAGATAAAAACGGAAAGGCTGATGCCTTATCCCGACTACCTATCAATCTTAACCCGGTAGGTCCACCGTCTACAGTCATTCCACAAGAATGTTTCATTGGATTAACTACATCTCAGATCAAAGCAGATCAAGTTGTTAGCACTGAGATTCCCTTAGACGACCTCACATTACATACTGACGGAATGTACTACAGAGAGAACAAGTTGTATATACCCGTTAACCTTCGTCAATCCTTACTTAAGCAGGTACATGACTCACCCTTAGCAGGACATATGGGTGTGGAGAAAACCACAGAGCTACTCCGTCGATTCTACTGGTGGCCAGGTCTCAGACAATCTGTATGCAAATATGTATCCAAGTGTGTTACTTGTGCCACCTCTAAACATGCAAAACAGCGGCCCTTTGGGTTCTTGCAACCTATACCAGTACCTGATAAACCATGGGAAAAAGTTTCCATGGACTTCATAGTAGATCTCCCTAGATCCAATGGTTTCAATACCATTTTTGTCGTAACGGACCTCTTCTCCAAAATGGCTCATTTTATTCCGACAACTGCCTTACCTACCTCTAAAATTACTGCTAACTTATTCCTTAAAGAAATCGTACGGTTACATGGTATACCCAAGTCTGTGATAAGTGATCGTGGAACACAGTTTACATCCAGATTTTGGAGGAATCTCTGCAAATCTCTCCACATGGAACAATCCCTCACAACTTCCTTCCACCCACAGTCCAATGGATTAACTGAAAGAGTGAATCAAAGCATTGAACAGTTCCTACGCTGTTACTGCTCCCAAGAACAGCATACATGGGCAGATTATCTCCATTTAGCTGAATTTTCTTATAATAACCATGTGAATTCTTCAACTCAGTTCACTCCTTTCTTTATTAATTATGGATTGCATCCTCGCGCAGACCTTTTACCCAAGATGGACACACCTTGGCCTCAGGTGAATGATACCGTGAATGACATCTCCCGAGTTTTTGCATCAGTGAAGAAGCACATTCTTGATTCCCAAACTACTCAAAGTAAATACTATAACTTGAGACATAGACCTGGACCAACCTACACAGTGGGTCAAGCTGTTTGGTTGTCCACTAAGAATTTGAAATTGCATTACCCATCTAAGAAACTTGGTTGTACTTTTATTGGTCCATTCATTATCTCCTCAATTTCGAATCCTCTCACTGTTACTTTGGATCTCCCACCTTCGCTTAAGGTGCACCCTACCTTTCATATTTCGCTGGTGAAACCATGTCACTCTGATGTACCACCATTCTCTCATCTTCCAGGTAATTCAGCACCGGATGATCAAGAGGAGTTCCAGGTTCACAGTATTCTAGACTCTCGACTTGTTCGTGGACAGTTGTTCTACCTAGTTCGTTGGCTGGGATTTGGTCGGGAAGAAGACTCTTGGGAACCTGTCTCCAATCTTTCTGCACCCCGGTTGATCTCTCAGTTCCATCGGAGGCATCCGGACAGACCTCGTCCTTGAAACCTCGCTGTGGTTTCTTTGGGGGGGGGGGGGGCTGTGTAAGGAATGCTGTTTTCATCATACTGCACCTTTAAGAGTTCTCCTCCTCCTCCCTATAAATCAGCAAACCCTGCCTATCTAGTTGCTGGATTATTGAAGTTGTCAAGCCTCCTTGTAGCAACATTCAACTAGCCTAAAGAACTTAGTAGTTTCACTGACTTCAACTACTAACCTTTTTGCCTCTGCCGTTCAGCACAATTCGTAACCTGCCAGGATTTTCTCTCCCAGCCTTGAGACTCAGACGCACGGAGCAGCGGCTACGTCATCAGCTACCGCCCGCTCCTGTCAGAAGCGTCTCTCTCCCTCTCTGAAGCCGGTTGTTGCCGTGTACCGCGAAGTGTAACCTGTCTATTCTAACTTTGACCGGCAGTATTCAGCTGATCCTCCACGGCCCAGAGAGGTATGAACTTCTAACAATAGCCATTATTAACCTCCCTGTATTCTTAGTAACACCGGAATACAGCGGGTTATAATCTGGCCATACTAAAGTCACTTTGCCAACCAAAGGAATTACCTTTTCAGTAAGGTTAGCATTGTGGAACAAAACATATTTTGTTCCAAGTATTTCCTGCATTCTATCTTTCTTGAATACCAACACCTGTTAATATTGAATGAAGTATATAACAAGAATTGTAAGCATTACACCCTCCTTCTGACCACCACACGGTTATCTGGGTTGTGGTGGATCGATTCTCCAGACTTGCTCATTTTATACCCTTAAATAAGCTACCGTTTGCTAAAAAATTATCGTCTCTTTTCTGTTTCAGGTGGTACGACTTCATGGCATTCATGTGAATATTGTTTCCGACAGAGGTCCTCAATTTATCTCTCCCTTTTGGAAAACTTTTTGCAAATTGATTGTCTTCTGGCTACCATTCCCAGACTAATGGGCTGACAGAGAGATCGAATCAAGATCTTGAAGCCTATCTCAGAGCTTATGTTAATTCTCTTCATACCCATTGGTCTGGATTGTTACCCCTAGCTGAGCTGGCAAAGAACACTCATTGGCACTCTTCCCTATGATGTTCTCCATTTCAAGCCGCAGCAGGCTACTAACCTCATGTCTTTCCTCTTTCCGCTCAGTCTACAGGGGTTCCTGTCGCAGACCGACACGTTACTAACCTCACTACTCATAGGCAACACATTTGCTCTCAGTTACATTCAGCTGTCTCCAGATACAAGAAGTTTGCTGATCATTATCGAACTACTGTTCATGCCTTTTCGGTGGGTGAACGTGTCTGGTTATCTACTCGACATGTTCGTCTACGTCAACCCTGTAATAAATTAGGGCCTAGGTATATCGGCCCTTACAAAGTCCTTAAAAGACCGTCTCCTGTTGCCTACAACGTGGCTTTGCCCAGAACCCTGCTCATACACCCAGTTTTCCACGTCTCACTACTCAAGCCCTACATCAAGAACAGATATACTCAGCTCCAACCTCCTCCGCTTTTGATTCACGGTGACCCTGAGTATGAGGTCGCTAAGATCCTGGACTCCAGATACAGGTGCAAGCAACTACAATACCTTGTGCATTGGAAGGGTTACTCTGTGGCAGATCGTTCCTGCCCGTGATGTGCACGCTCCATCTTTGGTCTCCAGGTTCCATGCTGCTCACCCTTTGAAACCGGCTTTGGTTCTCAGAGGAAACCCTTGAGTGGGGGGCTATGTCACGCCCGCGCTCCCGATGCGCCGCTCTGTTGTTATGGCTGTTGCCATAGATGCGGCAGTTGACATCATCGCCGCACATCCACTTCCCCTTCATGCCGGTTGGATCCTAAGATTCTCCTTTGCGCAATTTGGCGCCTATTTAATTACCGCTATTCCTTATCCTCACTGCCTAAGTATAGGTGTTACTTTGTGTGCTCCTGGGTGCTGTGTACTTGAATTGCTGGATTGCCTAATTGATACTGAACTCTGCCTGTCTAACCACTCTGCTTGTTTAACCCTGGAATTGCTGGTTTGCCTAAATGACACTGAACTCTGCCTGTCTGACCACTCTGCTTGCTTAACCCCTGAATTGCTGAATTGCCTTAATGACACTGAACTCTGCCTGTCTGACTACTCTGCTTGCTTAACCCCTGAATTCCTGAATTGTCTTACCATTGCTGAACTCTGCCTGTCTGACTATTCTATTGGTTTACCCCTGAACTGTAATTCTGCTGGATTTCCTTTGTTGCGACTCCTGCCCATTCCTGGTCATTCTATTGGTTTACCCCTGAACTGCTATTCTGTTGGATTGCCTTCCTGTTGCCGGACCCTGCCTGTCTTGACCATTCTCTGCCTTCATCTTATTGCCATGAAGGACTACTCTGCCTACCGTGAGTACTGGTTACCTCATTTCATAAACTCTCTCTGTTCTGGGATATTTCCTATCATTCTACTTGACGCCGGGATAAGAAAACTACTGGCCAAGTTTGGTCTGATAGAGGAATATCCCACGAGCATTACAGTTGTGGGGCGTTAGCGGTTTAGGGGTTAATATGATTATAGGTACTTTGCCTTGTTGGGGGATAGCGAATTAGAGGTTAATAACCTTATTAGGTAGTTTGCGAAGTGTGGGGTTGGCGGATTAGGAGGTTAATGTTTTTAATAGGTAGATTGCGTTGTGGGGGGTTGGCAGTTTAGAGGTTAATACATTTTAATAGGTATTGCAGGGGAGGTGGTGGATTAGGGGTGGATATTGTGCAATCGTTAGGAGTTTGTTAAGGCTTCTAGGGAGTTACGGTACTTTCATATTCAGCGCAATGCTTGCTGCGTCTGCCTTTGGGTGGCAAGGTGAATAAGGAATAAAATTTCTCTATTCTTAGTGCTTAAGTCCTTGTGCTGAATATGTGATACCAACTGGCGACGCCAGTTCTATGTTAGTTTATAGGAGTAAAAACTGCGGGCGACCAGTGAAATATTTGCGCGTAACTTGTATGTGGTGCCAGGTTTTGAACCCGACGCCGCATATGTAATCTTGCCCTAGAAATGTAACTTGGTTTAAAGGGATATAAAATGCAAAAAACTTGATCAAATTAACATTTTATAGATACACAATCAATTGCATATAACCCCAGCTCCAGCAATGTACAACTGAGACCTATCTGAAGATATCTGATAATGCAATGACAAGAAGGAAGCATGTGTGTAGTCACCAGCTAGCTCTCACTAGTGCATTGCTGTTCCTGAGCATACCTAGGTATACTTTTCAACAAGGGAAACCAAGAGAACTAAGATAATTTGGTAAAAGAAGTACACTGATTAATCTCTTAACATTGCATGCTCTATATGAACAATGAAAGTTTAATTTTAACTTTAATGTCCCTTTAAGTCAAAAAGCATATTCAGAATAACATAATGCAAAATCTGAATGTTAATTCTCACAACTTTGAGAAGTGTGAGAAGTTAAATTTGAATGCTACATTTATCCATTTGAATATTATCTTCAAAATATATGGTAGAAACAGGGCATTTATTTTTCCACTCGAATGTCAAAAAAAAAAAAAAGCACAGTCACCCATCCTGAGAAGTAATTTCATACTTACAGCTTTGCAGCATTTTTTTCCTGCTTCCCTGACCCTGTGTGTGGTCTAATTTCATAGTCTTAAGTTTTGGATTTGCTTCTTAATGTGTTTTGGTGGCAGGGCCTCTTGTTCACTTTTTGATGTTTGTGGCTTCAAAAAAATGGGTTGCTTTGAAGAGGTTTATGGTTTAAGGTGTCTTGTTTTGGGTATGTTGCTTATTATAGAGGCTGCTAATGACATACATCTGACCTGATGGTCGCCTGGTTTTAGTGCGTTGTTTTTTAAAGGGGTTGTTAGGAGAATGCATCTACTTAGAGCACTGGTTCTTTACTCAAGTGACCTTAAAGGGACAGTCTACTCCAGAATTGTTATTGTTTAAAACAATAGATAAACCCTTTATTACCCCTTCCCCAGTTTTGCATAACCAACACTGTTATATTAAAGGGACAGTCTAGGCCAAAATAAACTTTCATGATTCAGATAGAGCATGTAATTTTAAACAATTTTCCAATTTACTTTTATCACCAATTTTGCTTTGTTCTCTTGGTATTCTTAGTTGAAAGCTTAACCTAGGAGGTTCATATGCTAATTTCTTAGACCTTGAAGCCCACCTCTTTCAGATTGCATTTTAACAGTTTTTCACCACTAGAGGGTGTTAGTTCACGTATTTCATATAGATAACACTGTGCTCGTGCACGAGAAGTTATCTGGGAGCAGGCACTGATTAGCTAAACTGCAAGTCTGTCAAAAGAACTGAAAAAAGGGGCAGTTTGCAGAGGCTTAGATACAAGATAATCACAGAGGTTAAAAGTATATTATTATAACTGTGTTAGTTATGCAAAACTGGGAAAATGTAATAAAGGGATTATCTATCTTTTAAAACAATAAAAACTCTGGTGTAGACTGTCCCTTTAATACACTTTTTACCTCTGTGATTACCTTGTATCTAAGCCTCTGCAGACTGCCCCCTTATCTCAGCTCTTTTGATAGAGTTGCATTTTAGACAATCAGTGCTGACTCTTAAATAATTCCACGGGAGTGAGCACAATGTTATCTATATGACACACATAAAATAGCAGTGTCAAACTGTTGAAAACTGTCAAAATGGACTGATAAGAGGCGGTTCGACGGCTTAGAAATTAGCATATGAGCCTACCTAGGTTTAGCTTTACACAAAGAATACCAAGAGAGCAAAGTATAAGTAATTTGGAAAGTTATTTAAAATTGCAGCCTTATCTGAATCATGAAAGTTTAATTTTGACTAGACTGTCCCTTTAAGGTCCGGTAAATTTCACCTGAACATACACAGGATCCGGTATTTATATATATATTTAAATGCATTGGTGTCAGTGTGGAAGAAGATATATTTTCATTGCTGTCAGTGGGTTCATTAGTGTCAGTAGGCTGTTATATGACTTACTTACCTGTGTTGTTCAGGTCCAGTACTTTCTTCTCCTTGTCCCCCTCTGTCCTCCCACTGAACTGCTGCTACATGTGCAATGGGGCCATGAAGCCCCCCGTACTGGGCAGTGGCCCGGCTTTTGAGATACTTGGACATATTGCATTATAAAACACATTTTTAATGCTTCTATTTAACTATAAAGAATAAATAAAAGCTTTAAATGATTTTACACTTCATTTCATGTTATTTTGTTTTGTACTACATTTTCAGACAAAGCACAGATAAAAGGTTATGAGAGTTTGTAACTGTTACATTGGGTCGTGGGAAATATTTTTTTGAAGAACACAGAGCAAGGTGGTTCAAACTGGTCTAAGAATTATTGTGAGATGAAGTTAGGATCATTGTTAAAAGATCTTTTTTTTTTTTTTTTTTTTAACAGTGGGAAATAAACATTGTTATCTCCCATTCACATTTAGAAAATCAAAATGCTGAGAAAAAGCAGTGCAACCAAATAATTAAAAAAACAAACACATTGGGGCCGATTTTACAACTGGCGGGCGGACATGATTCGATGTAGTGAATCATGTCCACCCGACATCACTAAATGCCGACAGCATATACTGTCGGCATTTAACATTGCACAAACATTTCTAGTGAAATGCTTGTGCAATGCCGCCCCCTGCACATTTACAGCCAAGCTAGCAGGGGTGTCAATCATCCCGATCGTATCTGATTGGGATGATTGGAGTCCACGACCTCAGAGGTGGCGGAGAAGTTAAGGAGCAGCGGTCACTTCTTAACTTCCGGGGGTAGATTGCAGCATCCGCTGCTTAATAAATCTACCCCATTATGTCATTGTATGATAGCAACAGATAAACTTTATACTTAAAACTTAGTATCTTGGCGACATTAAAGGGACATTTAACCCTAAATAGAATTTACAAGCATAGCACTAAGGTTATTCCCCACATCCCTCTAGTCATGCTGAAAACATGTGATTGACATGTGTTTGCATATGTGCAGCAACTCTCTGTCAGATACCTGCAGGTACCCATAATTAGAGGAACGTGCATGAAAAGTATTTAGAGCCAGATAACAAACGGGGGCGCTATCAGATTTTTTTGGTTGCACGCTAACTGTGCTCAAAGTAAACTTTTAATGTGGGCAGGTTAGTGCGCATATTACAGGTTGAAAGTAAAAAGTGCGTGAGCGAAACCCGATGCACTCTAACTTCAAGACAAAGGATATCGTGACCACATTAACGTCTTCTCTCCATAGACCTCAATAGAGCATACTTTTAAAAAAAAACAAAAAACTTTTTTTCTTAAATTTCCCCTTATAGGGCTAGATTACGAGTGGAGCGCTATCGTTAGAATGAGGAGCGTAAATGGGATTGCAGTGTTTTTTATGCTCTAATCCATATTTCTAGTGGCACGCTGTTCAAATGACTGCATATTCGTTTATGTAAAGTCACAGAAATTTACACTCCCCCTATTTTCTATAAGCGTTTAGCGGTAATGTCCGCTCGTATTACAAGTTGACAGTTAATGCGATCGCTCGAACGCAATCACATTTAACACTCAAACTATTTACGCAACCTGAAAGTTTGCGTAAAGAGTTTGGCCGGAGGAGACAGTTGCACTAAACGACACTATTATCCCATAAACCGCCACACGCCCATATCGCAAACTACCCCGCTATACTGTTAACTCCTAAACCACCACAACCCCATCTCAAAATACCCCACTACACTAGTAACTCCTAAACTGCCACAACCCCATCGCAAAAATAACCCATTACACTACTAACCCTTAAACCGCCACAGCCTCCATTGCAAAATACCCTCTACACTCTTAACCCCTAAACCGCCACAACCCCCATTGCAAAGTACTCACTAACCTCTAAACCCCCTTAACAGCTAACCCCCAAATACCCTTAACCTAATACCCCCTAAATACATGGAAAAAAACTAACATGAAAAAAAGCTACTATTACAGAAAACAAAAAACTACCATTACAGAAAAAACAAATTACCAAAAATAAAAAACCTACCCCAAAATAAAAATCCCTATACTAACACTAAAATAAACTATAGCAATAGCCCTTAGAAGGGCTTTTTGTAGGGCATAAAGTGATTAAGCTCTCTAAACAAAAATAAATACTAGCTCATTGAACAATAAAAGTACCCCGCCCCCAAACAAAAGCTATCTAAAAAAACCTACTCTAAAAATTGGCCTGGAAAGGCCATTTGGTTGGGCATTGCCCTTAGAAGGGCATTTAGCTCTTTTGCTACCCATCTTCATCCCAGCTGCGGTGGTCTATCTTCATCCCGGTGGTGGTCTTATATCCATTTTCTTTTCTTCTTATCTGCAGATTTTCTATCCCCAAAGTCCTCTTCATGCGGTCACGTGCCACACACTGAATATTGAATGCGAGGTACCCCGTTTCTTTGGGGGACCCTTGCATTCTTATTGGCTGATTTTCATTTTCATGAAATGAAAGCTTTTTCTATTGGTTGATTTGAGTTTCAATTTGTTTCAGCTAATGTTAGGGTTTTTTTTTTTTCAGGCAATGTTAGGTTTTTTTGTTGGTTTTTTTCATGTAATGTTAGTTTTCTTTAAAGGTAATATTAGTTTTTTGTGTGGTAACTTAGGGGGTGTTAGGTTAGGGGGGTTAGCTGGTTAGGACGTTGTAGAGGGGCACTTTGTGATGGGGGTTGTGGCAGTTTAGGGGTTACACTTTTCGGTGGGCTATATGGCAGTTTAGGGGTTATTAGTGTAGCAGGGGTACTTTGCGGTGGGCTATATGGCAGTTTAGGGGTCATTAGAGTAGGGGGCTTATGGCGATTCAGGTTAGCATGCAAGTATGGGCGTTAGATTTGTTTCCACTTTTATAGCTCCATTATCTATGGGGGAGTACATTAACGTGGTCGCGATATTCTAACTTTGTCACTTTGCGAGCATTAGGTTAGTGTGCAAGGGAAAAAAAACTTTACTTTTAACTTGTAGTACCTGTGCTAACTGACGTGTTCAAAGAACCGAAGTTGAGCGGAGTTAGCTTGTGACAGGGAGCAATAAATAGCGCTCCACTCATTTTTTGCCCCCACCTAAGATTATTATGGGATAGATAAGATAATTAGTGTGGGTGGCATTAAAGGGCTAGAGAATGTTTGTTAACCTTTGCACCCACTGAACTCACAGACTTGTCTAGAGTGGTTAGGCTGTGAGAAACGTGTTAAGGTGGAAAGAGTCGGTTAACCTTTTCTGTGCCAAACTGGTGACTGGTGTAGGTTTGGTCAACTCTGTACGTCACATAACCTGTTACAAATAACTCAAACTATGGCGAGCATGTTTAAGTGATAACAATCACATTGCATTTCTGTCATTAAAACCACTGAACACCTGACATTTTTTTTATCAGATAATGCAAGTAAAATGTGTTTAACATTGTTAAGTTTTTCAAATATGAATATTTTTACGTAAAGCAATACTAATGCAATGGCCCTTTAGAATGTTTCTCCATTACATTACAGGTGTCTTGACTGATCCCTTTGTACAATGTGTAAATACACAGACATGATCATTGACATGTGTGAAATTTAAACTCCAAAAACCATAGCGATATATGTAAATGATTTATAAAGCCATTTAAAATGGGACATTATAGACATTGCCGGCATGTGTATTGGATATGGCTATTTTTATTATTGATACTGTAATTTTATTATTATTAAAGTAGAAAGTGATTCCAGTTTTGCACAATTTTGGGCTACAATAATGAAAAGAGCTCGGAATTGAAATATTTGAACTTCAGAAGCGTGCGGCGCGAAGCAGCTGCTTCGCTCCGCGCCGCATCACTTGCAGTGTGTCAAAGTCTTTAAAGTGACATCTCATCACAGCAGATTTTTTTTTTGTAATATATTTAAAATGTCCTTAATAAATAAAATGTAGAAATTTGTTTTCTCTTGTTATAGAAGAACCTATATAAACCCTTAAAGGGACATGAAACCCCAATTTTTTTCCTTCATGATTTAGAAAGAGCGTGCAATTTTAAACAACTTTCTAATTTACTTCTATTATCTAATTTGTTTCATTCTCTTGATATTCTTTGCTGAAAAGCATATCTAGATAGGCTCAGTGGCTGCTGATTGGTGGGTGCACAGAGATGCCTTGTGTGATTGGCTCACCCATATGCATTGCTATTTCTTCAACAAAGGATATCTAAAAAAATAAAACAAATTAGATAATAGAAGTAAATTTGAATGTTGTTTAAAATTGTATTCTCTAACTGAATAATATAAAAAAAAAAAAATTTGGGTTTAGTGTCCCTTTAACCCCTTAACGACCGAGGACGTGCAGGGTACGTCCTCAAAAAAAAGGCAGTTAACGCCTGAGGACGTACCCTGCACGTCCTCGGTGTGGAAAGCAGCTGGAAGCGATCCTGCTCGCTTCCAGCTGCTTTCCGGTTATTGCAGTGATGCCTCGATATCGAGGCATCCTGCAATAACCATTTGTAGCCATCCGATGCAGATAGAGCCACTCTGTGGCCCTCTCTGCACCGGACATTAACGGCTAGGTTTGTGGGTGGATAGGAGCCGGTGTGGGAGGCGGGTGGCGGCCATCGATGGCCCTGGATGATGCTGAGGGGGGCGGGATCGGGGGCGGGGATGCCCGGGGGCGCGCACGGGCGCGCGCGCGTGCACGGGAGGGTGGGGGCGGGTGCGTGCACGGGGAGGGAGCGGGTGGGAACCGCTGCACTACAGAAAAAGTAGCAGTAAAATTTACAAAAAAGGGGAAATAAAGTTGGAAATAAAAAGATCAGGCAGGTGGTGGGGGTTGGTCTGTGCGGGGGGGGGGGAAGCTACACTACAGAAACTAAAAATAAAAACAAAAAAAAACCTTTTTATTTTGCAAAATGGGTACTGGCAGACAGCTGCCAGTACCCAAGATGGCCCCCAATAAGGCAGATGGGGAGGATTAGAGAGCTGTTTGGGGGGATCAGGGAGGTTGGGGGCTAAGGGGGGATGCTACACCCCCAGCATATGTAAATATGCTTTAAAAAAATAAAAATTTAAAATAAAAAAAACTTTTATTTTAGTACTGGCAGACTTTCTGCCAGTACTTAAGATGGCGGAGACAATTGTGGGGTGGGGGAGGGAAGGGAGCTGTTTGGGAGGGATCAGGGGGTCTGATGTGTCAGGTGGGAGGCTGATCTCTACACTAAAGCTAAAATTAACCCTGCAAGCTCCCTACAAACTACCTAATTAACCCCTTCACTGCTAGCCATAATACACGTGTGATGCGCAGCAGCATTTAGCGGCCTTCTAATTACCAGAAAGCAACGCCAAAGTCATATATGTCTGCTATTTCTGAACAAAGGGGATCCCAGAGAAGCATTTACAACCATTTGTGCCATAATTGCACAAGCTATTTGTAAATCATTTCAGTGAGAAACCTAAAATTGTGAAAAATTCAACGTTTTTTTTAATTTGATCGCATTTAGCGGTAAAATGGTGGCATGCAATATACCAAAATGGGCCTAGATCAATACTTTGGGTTGTCTGCTACACTACACTAAAGCTAAAATTAACCCTACAAGCTCCCTACAAGCTCCCTAATTAACCCCTGCACTACTGGGCATAATACACGTGTGGTGCGCAGCGGCATTTAGCGGCCTTCTAATTACCAAAAAGCAATGCCAAAGCCATATATGTCTGCTATTTCTGAACAAAGGGGATCCCAGAGAAAAATTTACAACCATTTATGCCATAATTGCACAAGCTGTTTGTAAATAATTTCAGTGAGAAACCGAAAGTTTGTGAAAAAGTGAACGATTTTTTGTATTTGATCGCATTTGGCGGTGAAATGGTGGCATGAAATATACCAAAATTGGCCTAGATCAATACTTTGGGATGTCTTCTAAAAAAATATATATACATGTCAAGGGATATTCAGGGATTCCTGAAAGATATCAGTGTCCCAATGTAACTAGCGCTAATCTTGAATAAAATGGTTTGGAAATAGCAAAGTGCTACTTGTATTTATGGCCCTATAACTTGCAAAAAAAAGCAAAGAACATGTAAACATTGGGTATTTCTAAACTCAGGACAAAATTTAGAAAATATTTAGCATGGGTGTTTTTTGGTGATTGTAGATGTGTAACAGATTTTGGGGGTCAAAGTTAGAAAAAGTGTTTTTTTTCTATTTTTTTTCTCATATTTTATAAAATAATTTATAATAAATTATAAGATATGATGAAAATAATGGTATCTTTGGAAAGTCCATTTAATGGCGAGAAAAACGGTATATAATATGTGTGGGTACAATAAATGAGCAAGAGGAAAATTACAGCTAAACACAAACACCACAAAAATGTAAAAATAGCCTTGGTCCCAAACGGACAGAAAATGGAAAAGTGCTGTGGTCATTAAGGGGTTAATGAGTCTGTCATGTACAGCAGCTGTATCCTGGGCTGTCACAGAGCGACATTGCAGAAATAGCATAATGGAGTGAGGCATTGCAGAAATATCATAAGGGAGGCCATTCCAAGCTAGTGATGGCAGGGACGTAGTGTCCATTTGATCACATGCCTGTCGGTGGGTGCCTCCATTATACATGAGATACACACTGCATGTGAGGCTATCCAGCAACAGTACAGTGACAGTTAAATATGACTGGATAAAGGCAAGCTGCAATGCATGCTGGTATTAGGCTCAATGGGCAGTTATTGGATGCTTCAGGAGTGAGGCAGTCCAATAATGACCAAAAATATTCCCCATGGTGATGTGATCACTGTGACAGCTAATGGATTGTCTTGACCCCTCCCCTACTCTTCCTGTGAACATGTACGTGAAATAAGTGTTACATTTATTTTAATAAAGAGTATTTATATATGTTTTTAAATAAAGTTTATTTTAATAAAGTTCATTTTTCCATAATTTTATTTTAATAAAGTGTTTTTAACACATAAAGGACTAGATTACGAGTGGCATGCTTACTGTATTCGATATGGGGTATTTCTCGGCTCTTTAATGCATGACGGAAATAGTGTGCGTATTACGTATTGAAAGTAAACACGGTCACTTGAGCGCAATCAAATTTAACGTGCATCGGGTAACGACTTCAGAGCTCTGGTTAAATGTTATGCAAGACAAAAATGTTGCACAAAACACATCAAAAATACATTTAACAGCACAGCTACACTCATATTAACAGTGTCTGATAAAAATAATTTAAAAAATATTGCATTAAAAATTATAAGGGCTCAAAGATAGATAGTATAAGGTGTTAGAAAAAAAGTACTGCAAAGGGATTTTTTATTTGTGTATATATATATATATATATATATATATATATAATATGTGTATGTATGCATATATTATGTGATTTACTGTATATGTACTGTACATATTTAACATTCCAATGTTCTTCACACAGGATAATGCACTTTTTTAGTTTAAATATATATATATATATATATATATATATATATATATATATATATATATATATATATATATATATATATATATATATATATATATATATATACACCTATACCTATATATCTATTCCTATAGATATATAGGTGTAGTTATGTATTTTACAAGAACATTATCAGATAGAAATATATATTTAATAATAAAAAGTTGATTATTTAAATATTAACTAAGTAGTGCATAGAATATATATGTATGTGAAGAACATTGGAATGTTAAATATTCATAATTCTGTATGTGAAGAACATTGGAATGTTAAATATTCATAATTCATGTCAGGTAGGTTTAGCGCACTTGAATAAACGCAATCGGATTAGCGAGCAAGTATGGGTGTTAGGTTTTTTCAGTTTGACTTTGTACACTCCATTGAAGTCTTTTTACTTTAAACTTGTAATACGCAACGCAAAAAGTTAACTTCTAGCGAAGTTAACAATCGAGTGGGAACGCTAAACATTTTACTTTCAACACGTAATATGAGCGTAAAACGGCGCAAGCAAAAAACCTCCGTATAGCAAAATAGTGCTTCACTTGTAATCTACCCCAAAGTGTTAAAATACCTCTAGTTATACCCTGGGGTGTATAACTTTTGAGTAGCAGTTTTGAATTGGCTTACAGTTCAAGCATAGCAAATTGTAGTGTTAGAGGGACAGTATATACCATATATATATACTGCATGTAATAGACACTACTATAAAGAAAAATATGCACAGATACTGATATACAAATCCAATATAAAACCTTTTAAAACTTACATAGAAGCTCCCACTTTAGCCCTGTTGATGAGGTTAGACTGGGACACCCACTGCAAGGGGCTGGGAAAGCAGGAATAGCAGACACCCCCCCCTCCCCTGCATATGTAAAAGACCCATTACATAACCAGGTGTCTGCCGACATCAGTATACATCTAAAACTTTGAGGCTTGGTTAGTAGTCTGAAAATCAGAACAATGTTATTTAAAAACTATACATTGTTACAAAAACACCCCCAGATGGGCTATATAAATGGATCATCTACAAAACATGTGTGCAAAGAACAATCTAGTGTACAATGTCCCTTTAAACCTGCAATTTCAGCTTTGTAGTATTTGGCCTATATTTGCTATGAATTACCTAGTCATATGGGGTATTCCTAAAAGACAACATAATAGGCCTTCACCTAACTTGTAATACGACCTAACTTGTAATACCAGCGCACATTTGCGTGCAATGGTATTACAAGATGGAACGCAAATATTGCTTTCGCTGTAGCGATATTTTGTGCTCACTTATAATTTATAAGTGCTTGCATACCGTTAGTATGCTTCTCTTTATTCTTCGGGGTTTCAAATATACCCCTGCCTTTATACATTAATAGTTGATACAAGCATTATAGTCCTCAGCAAGCTCACACTTTTGTATGTGGTATGTGGGGGTAACTTGTTGTATTGATCATGAGGAGTGGCCTTTGAATACATCTGCAATTTGATAAAGCCCCTTGTTGGGCCATATATCTGACACACCTGGGCCAAACTGAATCGAGAGCGTGATCAAGACATAGCTGGCAAACTCTTACTGCACAGAGGAAACCTGGACATTAGTTGATTTTGAAGTGGAGCTATATATAGTGGAGCTATAACTGGAGAAGTCTTCCAGGAGCTCAATCTGTGTTCCTTTGCTGACCAAAATCAAAGGTAAATTAGGTGGGCCATCTCATTTTCTAATTCAACCTGAGATACTGTCCTCCGTATTATGCCAAAGTGCTGCTTCCACCATTCTCGCAGACTTATAGTAGGACAAAAAGTCAGGTATCTCAAGATGACTCCCTGCTCATAAATTTACCAAATTTGATATATTCAGACCAAGTGAGATTTATTAAACATAGGAAAGTTCCTGACAATATTAGACAAGTAGTCAATGATGAATTAGCCTGGTTGCTGCTATTTTGGTAAATAACTTGCGGCTAGATTACGAGTTTTGCGGTATGAGAGAAAAAGCAGCGTTAAGGCTCTTTTTCACTACCGCTGGTATTACGAGTCTTGCAGGTTTAGCTGCACCGCACACTTTTTTGTCCGTAACGCAACGTAACTACCGCAGCTTTCAAAAAGTCCTTTTTCAATGGGACTTCCTTTGCGCTGGTATTACGAGTCTGCCTGGGAGGTCAAAAAGGGAGCGGTACAGCCAATACCGTCAAGATCCATACCGTAAACTGAAAGTCAGTAGTTATGGCTTTTATGCTACAACGCCGTAACATAAAACTTATAACTAAAGTGCTAAAAAGTACACTAACACACATAAACTACCTATTAACCCCTAAACCGAGGCCCTCCCACATCGCAAACAATAAAATAAAATTATTAACCCCTAATCTGCCGCTCCGGACATCGCCGCCACTATAATAAACATATTAACCCCTAAACCGCTAATCTGCTGTCCCTAACATCGCCACAACCTACATTGCTGTTATTAACCCCTAATTTGCTGCCCCCAAAATCGCTGCCACTATATTAAAGTTATTAACCCCTAAACCTAACCCTAAGTCTAACCCTAACCCTAACACCCCTAACTTTAATATAATTAAAATAAATCTAAGTAAAACCTACTATTAATAACTAAATAACTCCTATTTAAAACTAAATACTTACCTGTAAAATAAACCCTAAGCTAGCTACAATATAACTAATAGTTACATTGTATCTAGCTTAGGTTTTATTTCACAGGCAAGTTTGTATTTATTTTAACTAGGTAGAATAGTTAGTAAATAGTTATTAACTTTTTACTAGCTACCTAACTAAAATAAATACAAATTTACCTGTAAAATAAAACCTAGCCTGCCTCACACTAACACCTAACCTTACACTACAATTAAATAAATTACATTAATTAAATACAATTAACTAAATTACAAAAACAAACACTAAATTACACAAAATAAAAAAGAAATTATCAAATATTTAAACTAATTACACCTAATCTAATAGCCCTATCAAAATAAAAAAGCCCCCGCCAAAAAAACAAAAACCTAGCCTAAACTAAACTGCCAAAGAAATCAGCTCTTTTACCTGTAAAAAATAATACAAACAACTGATTGGAACAGCCAATAGAATGCAAGCTCAATCCTATTGGCTGATTGGATCAGCCAATAGGATTGAAGCTCAATCCTATTGGCTGATTGCATTAGCCAATATGATTTTTTCACCTTCCGATTGGCTGATAGAATTCTATCAGCCAATCGGAATTGAAGGGACGCCATCTTGGATGAAGTCCCTTAAAGGAACCTTCATTCTGGAAGAGCCGTCGATTGAAGAGGATGCTCCACGCCAGATGTCTTGAAAATGGAGCCCCTCCATGCCAGATGGATGAAGATAGAAGATGCCGTCTGGATGAAGACTTCTGCCGGCTTGGATGAAGACTGCAGCCCGCTTGGATGAAGACTTCTCCCGGCTTCGTTGAGGACTTCTTGCCGCTTCGATGAGGACTTCTGCCGCTTCGTTGAGGATGGATGTCGGGTCTTCAAAAACTGTAAGTGGATCTTCGGGGGTTAGTGTTAGTTTTTTTTTAAGGGTTTATTGGGTGGGTTTTATTTTTAGCTTAGGGTTTGGGCGGAAAAAGAGCTAAATGCCCTTTTAAGGACAATGCCCATACAATTGCCCTTTTCAGGGCAATGGGGAGCTTAGGTTTTTTTAGTTAGCATTTTATTTGGGGGGTTTGGTTGTGTGGGTGGTGGGTTTTACTGTTGGGGGGTTGTTTGTATTATTTTTTACAGGTAAAAGAGCTGATTTCTTTGGGGCAATGCCCCGCAAAAGGCCCTTTTAAGGGCTATTGGCAGTTTAGTTTAGGCTAGGTTTTTTTTTTTTTATTTTGGGAGGGCTTTTTTATTTTGATAGGGCTATTACATTAGGTGTAATTAGTTTAAATATTTGATCATTTCTTTTTTATTTTGTGTAATTTAGTGTTTGTTTGTTTTTGTAATTTAGTTAATTGTATTTAATTAATGTAATTGATTTAATTGTAGTGTAATGTTAGGTGTTAGTGTAAGACAGGTTAGATTTTATTTTATAGGTAAGTTTGTATTTATTTTAGCTAGGTAGCTAGTAAATAGTTAATAACTATTTACTAACTATTCTACCTCGTTCAAATAAATACAAACTTGCCTGTGAAATAAAAATAAAACCTAAGATAGCTACAATGTAACTATTAGTTATATTGTAGCTAGCTTAGGGTTTATTTTATAGGTAAGTATTTAGTTTTAAATAGGAATTATTTAGTCATTAATTGTAGGTTTTATTTAGATTGATTTTAATTACATTAAAGTTAGTGGGTGTTAGGGTTAGGGGTTAATAACTTTAGTATAGTGGCAACGACGTTGGGGCAGCAGATTAGGGGTTAATAACTGTAATGTAGGTGGGGCGGCAGATTAGGGGTTAATAAGTGTAGGTAGGTGGCGGCGACATTGGGGGCGGCAGATTAGGGGTTAATAAGTGTAGGTAGGTGGCGGCGACATTGGGGGCGGCAGATTAGGGGTTAATAAGTGTAGGTAGGTGGCGGCGACGTTGGGGGCAGCAGATTAGGGGTTAATAAGTGTAGGTAGGTGGCGGCGATGTTGGGGGCGGCAGATTAGGGGTTAATAAGTGTAATGTAGGTGTCGGCGATGTCGGGGGCAGCAGATTAGGGGTGTTTAGACTCTGGGTTTATGTTAGGGTGTTAGGTGTAAACATAAATTTTGTTTCCCCAAAGGAATCAATGGGGCTGCGTTACGGAGCTTTACGCTCCTTTATTGCAGGTGTTAGGCTTTTTTTTAGCCGGCTCTCCCCATTGATGTCTATGGGGAAATCGTGCATGAGCACGTAAAACCAGCTCACAGCAGCACTGGCATTGGAGTGCGGTATGGAGCTCAATTTTGCTCTACGCTGCAATATTGCCCGCTAACGCTGGGTTTTTGTAAACCTGTAATAGCAGCGCTGTAGGGAGGTGAGCGGTGACAATAACTTGCAAGTTAGTACCGAGCCACTCATAACGCAAAACTCGTAATCTAGCCATTGATGTCCTGATTGATTATAGAATAAGAGAGATCTGTCTAAAGTTACTGCACTGTAAATTATCTTTTCCATATTTGGGAATTTCTTAAATTCCTGCTGTTAGTATTCCGGGTGGTATCTCATAATATTGTTAAAAAAATTGACTAGGTGGGGCACAAGTACATTACACAATAATTTGTAATATATTCCCAAATACCAATCAGGTCCTGGGACTTTTGATGGTTTTACGTTTTTATAGCTATGATGATTTCTATAGGTGTATTTAATTTATCTATTGATTCTGGAGTTATGGAGGGTAGTTTACATTCCTAAAGGAAGGCTAATCTATTTAAGCATTGGGGCTCATTGGGTTGTGTTTTAGGCAAACTGTATACTTTTTGGTAGAAGTCAGCAAAGGCATCTGCTAAATGTGAATGATTAGATACCCTCCTGTCTGAACATTGTATCTGATGTAGGGCCTCAGACCTCATAATTTCTTTTATCATTTGTGCTAATATCCTATCAGAAGTGCAAACAATAGTGAATAAAACACAAGTTCGCAATAAAAATAAATATAAATGTGATTAGCAAAGGATATAAAATCCAAAGTATAGTCCGACAAAGTGTTTCCTTGAGTGACTTGTCTACCCCCCAAAAAAAGAAACAAAACACAAATTGTATAAATTCAATACATCTCCAATAAGGAACGCCAAGGGGCCGATTTATCAAAGTGTCTGGCAGACATGATTCGCTGTAGCAAATCATGTCCGCCAGACATCAATAAATGCTGACAGCGTACGCTGTCAGCATTTATCATTGCACAAGCAGTTCTAGTGAACTGCTTGTGAAATGGCGCCCTTTGCAGATTGGCCGATAGCAGGGGGTGTCAATCAACCTGATTGTATTCGATCGGGCGTATTGATGTCCGCTGCCTTAGAGGAGGCGGATGAGTTAAGGAGCAGCGGTGTTAAGACCGCTGCTTCTTAACGTCTGAAGGCTGTGATAAATCGCCCCCCAAGTGTGTACTCACATATGGTGGAGCATAGTATGCTCTATATTATAAGCCTGCCTAATTACTCATACGCTGCCTTCTCTGTTATATGTGAAACCACAGCCAGATGTGGGATAAGAAATATCTATGATATACTGTATACATATATATATATATATATATATATATATATATATATATATATATGTCCAAAAGGCAGGCACTCTCACACAATAAACAGAGAAAAAAATCTCCTTAATAAGGCTCCAAATGGGCTCTATAGTAAAACTAGGGTGAGACACAGTCCAGTTAACTTCGGCTGCAATTTTAAGTCATTCAATTTAGTGCAAGGGATGATAACTGCTGGATACAACTGAAGCATTTTACATATTCACCGGTTTGCTTACCCAATACGTAAGCCTGTATTCCGGGATTCCGCTTCCTTCTTGTACCTCTCACGGCATCTCTGTTACCACGCTCCAGGACACAGTGAGTGTGTTTGTATCGGGAGTGTTCACGGCTCACGGCACCTCCTCTCAGCTTGCGGCTTTCTCCTTGCGATGATTGATTCTCTAGCCTCGTATTGTGTCACCCTTGTGATGCTGTGGGAAGCTTGGATGCAGAGACTCAGCCGGATCATGAGTACTTATGAACAACAGAAATAGCCAGCAAATCTCCATGCATTTGAAAAAACGGGTTTATTTAGGATAACATCAGACTGATAAAATCAAATAAGTGAAACCAGCATAATGTTGTCTTACGCGTTTTGGCAATACATTCGCCTTAGTCATAGACATATTGAGTGTACAGTTGGGGCTATTTATTGCTAAATTTTATATGCAAACCATATTGAGTGTCTTATAGACTTACATCGATATATTGTTTACCACTTCAGATAGATACTGAATAGACCACTCTATTAAAAAATTCACACAGGTGATTCAATATACATTTTTTAGTAATATCTTAAGAGATGGGTAGAAAAATCCAACATATTAATATTCATATATTTGCTTTCATCCCTGAGATGCCTGTGTGTGCAAATGGAGACAATTTTAGATTTAATTAACTGAAATTCAAAAGATGGATAATTAAGAACAATCCAGGTATTGGCTTAGCGAAAGGTGAGAGCTATTCAATTCATAAATCTGGAATGGGTCTAGGTACTGTTTATAATCATATATATCAACTTATTGTGCTAAAAATGAACAGCTTTAGTACTTATTCCAAAATAATAATCATTTATAGTGGGACCAAAAGTTTATCACATCGCCTTCAATATTGAAGCCATTTGGCCTGCGTGTTTTTAATTGAAAGGTCCAGAATGCTTTTCTATAGAGTACTTTACTAACTCTATCACCCCCACACAATGGGGCACATACATGTTCTATGATTTGCCATTGAAAACTCTGGCTAAATCAGAACATTCTAAACAGTTCTCAATATGGTTTAGATGTTCTCTTATACGAGTGTGTGCCTCTCTGGTGGAACACCCCACATACTGTTTCCTACATGTTGTGCATTCCACTAGGTACACTACATGAGTGGTACGACAATTTGTACAGCTTGAGTGTTCATACACTTTTTGTGTGACTCTAGATTGAAAGTGGCGTGAGATTTTGGTACAACCACAAGCGATACATTTATTAAAGTGATACTTGTAGTGTCCCTTTGCACTGAGCCAGCTACTAGTGTAGCCCTTAGTCACCTTTAACAAACTCAGGGACAACTGGTTGCCTAAAGTACAACCCCTCCTGGCCACATGATTGCAACCCTTAGTCACAAAATCTTTAAGACTGTCCTCCGCAATCAATATGGGAAAGTTTTTATCAACTATGTTGCACACCTCTCTAAATTGTGAACTGAAGGTTGTAATGAATGTAAGCTTTGAGTTGTCAAAACTCCTTTGTGGGTTAGGGGTTTTGTGGTCTGACAGCATGTGACTTCTAAGTAAGCCCTATCTATTGTCTTTCTTGAGTAGCCTCTTTTCATATTCACCGGTTTGCACATGGCTGACAGTTGATGTGGTTGAGCTTTATACAGCGATCCCACATAGCTGCGGTTTGGAGGCAGTTAAGCACTCGTTGGATCACTACAGTAATTATGAGGATGCATTGAAAGATTTTATTATCAGGGAGCTGGAGCTTTCTGTTAAGCCATAATTACTTTCCTCCACACCAAACTCATCAAACCATGTCTTTATGGATTACACACTGTTCACATGCTGGTACAGGAAAGAGCCTTCCACAAACTGTTGACACAAAGCTGGAAGCACATAATTGTCTAAAAAGTATTTGTATCTGGTATCATTAAGTTGACCCTTTACTGAAACTAAGTGTTCTAGCTCATACCCTGAAAACAGCCCCAGACCATTTTACCTCATCCACCAAACTTTAAAATAGGCCCTATACATTCCAGTAGGTAGCATTTCCCTGGCATCCAAAACACCTAGATTCTTCGATCAGAGAGCCAGATAAAGAATGGGTGGGTCCCAGCAGATAGGGCTCGCCAGCTACAATTTAAGGAGGTGGTGTTGCTGGTGAAGTAATTCAGCTGTATCACCACTCTTCTTTTCTCCTCCGAACTATTTGTATTAAGGTCAAAAAGTAGATTTAGTTCTTTAGCCCATGTACCATTTTAATAGGCTGCCTCTGAATGATTTCTAGTGTCTAGTTAAGTCACACTGTGGGATAGTGTGATACAGTGGTTTGAGAGTCTTCTCAAGATCACACTATGGATTTCATGAACCTGTTTGCAGTGTGTGAGGCTGAAACGCCTGAATTCAATAATTAGTAGGGCCATTTATGTAATTTTGGCCCCACACTCACACGTGATTTCCCCAAGGTACACAGAGTCAAACATGCTTATAGTCTTTGGCAGATATTGCAAATCAGGAAGTTGTCAGCAACCACTTGAAATGTTGAGAACTGCTTAGCAGATGGCCACTTTAAGACACAAAAAATGTATTTTGCTTACAGATTTTTCTTTTGTCCTTTTCCTGTTTTCGGTGATTGTATAACTTCAGAAGACAAATAGTGTTGTCATAATATTTAAAGCACTCAACCTTATTTGAAAATATGTAAAACAACCTTAAGGCATATTTTAATTCTTAAGCAAAACTGTATCTAAAAATTTAGTTCTTTGAACTCTGGTTTAGGCATGGGCATTCGGATGCTTCGCTGGCATCCAAATGCGGAAGAAGGCAGCCACTATAACAGGTGAAGAAGACAAGTAGAGCACAAGAATGTTTTTACTTCCAAATTATAAGTTTAAAGCAAATATTTTAACATTAAAGGGATATGGTATATGACAAGGTTTTGGACAAGTAAGGGTCAAACATGCAAGTATGTTTGTATTTGTTCATGTGTCTGTATATATGTGTGCAAATATATATATATATATATATATATATATATATACAGGTGGCCCTCGTTTTACAATGGTTCAATTTACACCGTTTCAGAATAACAACCTTTTTTCCAGTCATGTGACTGCTATTTAAAAGCATTGAGAAGCAGTGCATTTATTAAAATAGCCAGTAGGTGGAGCTGTCCGCTTGTGTTGCAGCAAAACCAAGCAAGCTGAAATTAATCAGTTTAACCAGACAGGAGCTATCAAGCAGATTTAAAAGGAACAAGATCTTCCTGTCTATAAATCAGTCCAGATTGGAATGCATAGAAAGAACTGTTTGCAGAAAAATGCAAGTGAATTCTGTGTTGTTTGATTATTTTATTAGGTTTATAATGCTGTTTAGCAAATGTTTTTGTTCATTTAACTTAGTTTAATTATATATTCTGTGTTGTGTGATTATTTTATTAGGTGTATAATGCTGTTTAGCATTTAAAGTCTTCATTTCAAAGCTTTAAAAATAATGTATTAGGTGTTACTTATGACAATTTTGAGAGGGGCCTGGAACCTATCCCCCTCACTTCCCATTGACTTACATTATAAACTGGGTTTCAATTTACAACAGTTTCGATTTACAACCATTCCTTCTGGAACCTAACCCCAGCGTAAACTGAGGGCTACCTGTATATATATATATATATATATATATATATATATATATATATATATATATATATATATATATATATATATATATATATATATAAAAGAAGAAGTCCTGACTGAATGACTCATCAACGCCAAGCTCAAACCGTTTAACCTAGGAACGTGAAATTTGGAAGGTACGTTGCTTTTATGATGTAGGCACCCACTAAGGAAGGATTTTTGAAAATGATGTCCCTAAGGGGTTGAAAAAGGGGGGTGCTTTATTTTATGAGGCTACCTATATCTAAAATAACGATGATGTTACAGATGTAAAAATTGGTATTTAGATTCTCCTTGAAAAATAGAAAACACATGTTTTACCATTTTACCAAAATCCACTTAAAGGGATACTAAACCCAAATTTTTTTCTTTAATGATTCAGATAGAGAATGCAATTTTAAGCAACTTTCCAATTTACACCTACTATCAATTTTTCTTCGTTTTCTTGTTATGTTTAAAAAGCAGGAATTTAAAACTTAGCAGGCAGCCCATTTTAGGTTCAGCACCCTGGATACTGCTTGCTTATTGGTGGCTACATTTAGCAAACCAATAAGCAAGCATAACCCAGGTTATCAACCAAAAATGGGCCGGCTCTTAAGCTTTACATTCCTGCTTTTTAAATAAAGATAGCAAGAGAATGAAGAAAAATTGATAATAGGAGTAAATTAGAAAATTGCTTAAAATTGCATGCACTATCTGAATAATTAAAGAAAAAATTGAGGTTTAGTGTCCCTTTAAGGGGGGGTCAAAAGGGGGGGTTGATTTCTGAGGATACCTATATCTCAAAAAACTACGATGTTACAGACATGAAAATTGGAATTTTGAAAAAAAAAGGGACTTCCGTTTGTGGGAGGTGCTTGGAGGGACGCATGCAACTAGCGTCCTGAGTGAACCATCGGCGCACAGGCACCCCTACGCTGTTCCACGGCCGCTGTGGCGTGTACGCTCTGGCCAACAGACTGAGCCCGGACTTGAGGGGACTCACCTCAAGACGGGGTGCGCTGTCTGGATAGCGGGAAGTCCGTAAGGAGCCGAGAGACTCGCCGGCACGAGTCACAGTCGGTGCGAGCAGACCCATTAAGCTTGAGTCTACGTTGACGATCTCCCAGGACCCCAGGGTCTAAAGAAAAATCAGGTGGGCTGATATAACCCTATTCGACAAATTTATAGACCTGGGATAGGAGACAAAGACAGAAAGGAGCCGACACTATCTTTTAATTCACGGATCTAAAGGAGCCACTGAAGGAGTTTATGCTCAGATGGCGTATGCAAAGTCTGGCTAAAGATTCACCTATACCTCCCAGAACCCCGGGGCCAAGTGAAGCTTGCAAAAGATAACATCGTACAGCTGTCCCGGTTCATACCACTTGCACTTGGTCTCTGACACGACTGCTTGCCCCGGGATAGGAGGCGAGAGGAAGCCTTACAACTATCGGTGTACACAGGTGGCTACATAGTAGCAAAAGAAAAGTATCGCAGGTCTACTGAAGAGGAAAGAAGGATTTAAAAGATAAGTTATAACTTTATTTCTCTATGACTCTTTCCTTGTTTACTCTCTCTGCCCTATAAGTCCACTTGTATAAACTGCATCTTATCCTCTTAATTTGCCGAAACTGTTGAGGCATTGAGCTGCTGAATAAGTGAGGTACTAAGAAGGCCTTGCTGGGAACTTGGGAAATCTGGTACTAATAGGGCAGTATTACCCCTCAGTGATTGGGCCTGATTAAAGAAATGAACAACCGCTAGAAAAACAACTGACGCTTGTATTGGTTGCTGGGAAGTCCCAGTTAAAGGACTTTTATCACTTTGCTTATTTGAACGGGACACACTGGAACTTTCAAAACTGATAACAGTCATATATAGCTGTTCTAGTTTTCTGGAACAGCAATATTTAAGATTACAGCGCTAATTTTTTGTTTGATGCCAATTAAACTAAATGTTGTTCAACTGCAAATCAGTGTTAAGGGTAGCTGAAGTGCAGTAGGAGACTTGCTTTGTTTTATATGTTGTTTGCATTTATACATCAAAATTTCTAGGGTAAACACTGATATATCTATTTGTAAGCAGGGGCAGAGGTACTCTTTGGCTTAGATACTTAGCTATTAAAGGCCATCAGATTATTTTGATAATTTGCACCCCTATGATTTCTCTGTAAAGCACCCTGGCGGATTATAAATATAGCTGCTTAAACAACTGTAGATTCTCTATGAAATTAGTTTAAAATTAATAATTCAAGGAGAAACTGATCTATAATATGTGAAGGTGAAGACTGATTTGGTTATGTGATTCGTTATGTGACATAGGATAAGATGATATCTGTTATATGATATAGGATAATGTAAAGTCTCTAGGCGAGACTCCTAGCTGCTAGGATAATCACTGTCTGGGTTTCTTATAAAGTGAAAAGCATATTTAAGGTATATGAATATTTGAGGGGCATACTATTGCACACTGTCCAGCACACTGTATTTCTAACCACTAAAGAGGTATCACTGACCCTACATAGTTCGGCAAGATTTTTTAGGATTGGCCGAAAACACACTCACACGAGACATAAAAAGTAATATTACACATTGTTTTTTGCCAAGGTTTGGCAGTTCACTTCTTAGAAGATAGTAGATATTCACTTGCTATATTTTTTCACTACACGACTTTCATAGTGCGGCAAGTTTTTTAGGATTGGCCGAATACACTCCCACACGAGATATAAAAAGTAATATCACACTTTTTTTTTTTTTTTTTTTTGTGCTTTTTGAGATTTGCCAAGGTCTGGCAGTCCACTTTTTTGGAAGATAGTGGAGATTCACCTATTACACCCTTAAAGAGTTATTTAAGTACACGCTGCCACTACAGTTTTTATTACTCTCTCTCATACTAATCTCTCTTTTATGGACAAATTCTTAGGAATTAGTAGAACTGATATAGGCACAATGCCACCCAAAACAAAAGATAGGAAACCCAGGTCAAGTATAGGAAGCTTAGAATCAGCTACAATAGATATTACACCAACCTCCAACACTATCATAGACACTAATATCCTAGTAAAACAAATCTCTGATCTCTTCCTACCACAATTTGGAGAAGTTAAGACAGAATTAATGACTTTGACAAACGAACTTAAACAAATTTCAAGCAGATTAGGGGAAATAGAGAACAGGATCTCTGATATAGAGGACCGACAACACACTCAACAGACCCTTGTAGAGATACACACTAAGAATATTGACACACTGCAAGCACGACTGGACGACCTAGAGGATAGGTCGCGTAGAAACAACCTGAGAATAGTGGGTCTCCCAGAGACTTCAGAATTTACTGATCTAATGACCTTTATGAAAATTACATTACCAGAACTATTAGGTATGCCATCAGATAATACAGAGATAGCAGTTGAGAGGGTACACAGACTGGGAGTAAAGAAAGATGACACATCTAAATATAAAAGACCAGTTCTGGCAAAACTCCTAAATTTTCAGGATAAGCAGAAAATCTTGGCATACTATAGGAAAAAAAGCATAGTAGAGGTCAATAAAGAACGTATATACTTATTTCAAGACTTTTCTGCGGAAACATTAAATAGAAGGAGACTGATGGCACCTTGGTGCACGCAACTGATCAACGCAGGTCATAAAGCCACTATGATCTACCCGGCAAAAATCAAAATCTTTACTGACAATAACATTTATACATTAACTACAGTGGAGGAGGTTAAACATTTTCTAGGAAAATAAGAAAAGTCAGAATTAACTATGAGAATAGCGAGGTTCTTTCTTTGTACATTAGTTGGCCTGCTCGGCACCGACATGTTCTACTGTCTGTTTTTGTGGTTTTTTTTTTTTTTTTTTTCTTTTTCTTGTTTTTTTTTTTTTTTTTTTTTTTTTCTTCCTACTTTTCCTCTCCCCCTCTCTTTGGATGGGGCTATAAAAACTCACATTAATAGAAATGAAAAAATTACTTAACTTACTATCTTGGAATGTAGGGGGGTTCTCCTCCCCTGCCAAGAGAAAAAAAATATTACAACATCTGAAAAGTCACAAACCAGATATTGCTTTCCTGCAGGAAACACATTTGAGTATGCAGGAAATAGAGAAACTAAAAATGGGCTGGATTGGAGATGTCTATGCAACTCCGGCAGTTAAAAGAAAGAGAGGAGTGGCATGTATTTTTAGTAAGAATTTAGAGTTCCAGTTAATCTCGCAACAGAGAGATGTAGAGGGAAGGTATATTATTTTGGAAATAGAGATTAATAAATGGCGCTATACCTTATGTAATCTCTATGCACCAAATGAATGCCGACCAGATTTTTGGGATAAACTTTATGCAAAATTAATCAAATCAGTGGACTCCCAAATAATTATTGGTGGAGATTTCAATAGTGTATGTGTCCCCCAGCTGGACAGACTGAGATCAAGTGGCTCTTATAGGTCTAAGAAGGAGGCCAGGGTCCTAAAATCCTTTATGAAAGGTCTTGGACTCAGGGATGTTTGGAGAATACAACATCCAGATGAGAAAATGTTTACATGTGAGTCCAAGACCTTCCATACATTCTCAAGGATAGATATGTTTTTGGCCTCTGAAAAACTCTTACAATTGGAGATTAAAACAGATATAAAAAGTATAGTCCTATCGGATCATGCGATTATCTCTTTGTCTGTCCAGCTGGGGAATAACAGAGAAAATCTATGTGGCAAATTTTTTTTCCCTTCATTTCTGTACTCTAACATTTATTTTAGGAACTGGCTTACCCAAAAATGGAGGGATTATGCTCTGTTAAATAAAGATTATCTCGTTAAGACTGAAATATATTGGGAAGCTGCGAAGGCCTTTCTCAGGGGTGAGATAAAGGCCTTTATGGTCAAAAGGAAAAGAAAGATAAAAGCTAGAGACTTTCAATTAACGAATACCTTGAAAAATAAATTTAGAAAATATATTGACAATCCGAGTAGAGAGAATTGGATCATTTATCAGGAGGCAAAGAAAGAAAGAGAGATATTTTTAATACAAAATCAGCTACAAACAGAACTCAAAAACAAAGCCTTATTCGGTGCATTTTCTCCAAAAACGGCAAAAATGCTTGCGACCATTTCAAAAAGCAAAAGGAAAAGTAATTATATTGGCTCAATACTATCTGATGGCCAAAAATACAACTCCCCAAAGGACATTAATAGACAATTTTACTTATTCTTCCAAAAACTGTACACTTCTACTGAAGCCAATCAGGAGACGAAAAATAGATTTTGGAATAGCATTAAGATGCCAAAAATTTCAGCAGCACAGCTGAGTACAATAAATAAGGAGATCACAATGGGGGAGGTTTCAAAAGCTATTATAGAACTAACCCTAGGGAAGGCCCCAGGCCCTGACCAACTTCCCAGTGAGTTTTATAAAATACTCGCAGAAGAGATTGCGCCTATATTGACTAAACTGTTTAATAACTACTTTCTACTACATGTCAAACCCTCACAAACCTTTACAGCGTCTAATATTACTCTTATTCTAAAGAAGGATAAGGACCCTAACTCACTCGATGCATATAGACCAATCTCCCTCCTCAATAACGATTATAAAATATTAGCAAACATATTAGCGTCCCGTCTCAAAAAGATCATAGGTGATGTCATTCACCCAGATCAAACCGGTTTTTTACCGGGGAGAACAGCACAAAAAAATATAAGAAAGGCTATGATGCTGATTGAATATGTATTAGAATCCCATAGGACAGGGTCAGATACAAAGCAAGATTTTGCTCTTCTGACAGTTGATGCGGAAAAAGCTTTTGACTCTGTCCTATGGGATCACTTATTCACAACGCTAACTAACTTTGGCTTTTCAGGGCACTTTTTCACATATATCTCCTTAATATATCAGAACCCCATCTCCTGTCTTAGCATAAATAATATCCTATCCCCCCCTATAACGTTATCGAAAGGAACGAGACAGGGGTGTCCCCTTTCACCCTTGTTATTCGATCTGGCTATAGAACCTTTAGCTATAAAGAGTAGAGAAATATTAGAGGGCATTAAGATAAAACAACATAAGGTGGTTCTATCCCTCTATGCGGATGATATTCTATTCTATATAAGGAACTCGGCGAAAAATATTCCAATCTTAGTGGATCTACTAGCGGAATTTAGCAATTTTACTGGCTACAGAGTAAATATAGCCAAATCAGAGATTTTATGGATAATAAAGAATAGAAATAGTCTCTTAGAAAATCCTTTCAAATTAACCGATAATTCTATCAAATACTTAGGAATTAACATCTCCAGAAATCCACAGGAATGGTATGGCATAAATTTTACTCCTATATGGAGGAAGTGTCTCTCTGAGATGCAGAAATGGAGTAGGTTACCACTGTCTCTATCAGCAAGGATTGCGTTAATAAAAATGCGAACTCTCCCAAAAGTTTTATTTGTTATCCAGAATATCCCTGTATTTATACGGAAGATGGATATTAAAAAATTCAATACAGGTTGCTCCCACTTTTTATGGGCTTCTAAAAAACCACGGATTGCATTAGCCAGACTGATGCATCCAAAAGAAATGGGTGGTTTTGCCTTCCCGAATCTGGTAAAATATAATTTGGCCTGTCTTGCCAGAATAGCACTGGACTGGCTAACTGAAGCAAATTATGTTACCAGCTTGGAGATTGAGGAGAAGATAGTATCCCCCTACTCATTGAAAGCAATACTACATATATCTCACTATTCAACGATTCAAAATTCTATATTAAAATTTACAATAAACAATATAATTCTAGCCTGGCTCAAAATCTGCAAACATTTAGAGATAAGGCACACTCTATCCAAATACCTACCCATCAGAGGAAATCCTGATTTTGAAAGCGGATGTTCAACCTCTGCCTTTATGAAATGGTCAGCAAATAATCTGATTTTCTTACGGCAACTGATAGATCCACTCTCTAATCATATGAAATCATTTGAAACTCTGACTAGAGAATTTAACTTAGATAGGAAATCATTTTTTGCCTATCTCCAAATAAGGCATTTTTTCTATAAGCAAGGGAGTCTGGAGAGTGATATATGGTCATTAGGACCATTAGACGCAGTCATAAATCGGTTCTCCACTGGAAATCATTCTATTTCCTACATTTATCAATTACTTGTATCTAAAGATGCAGAGGCAAGAATAAATAGTCTCTTAGGTTTATGGAGGCAAGATTTTCCTGAAATAGATAGAGAATATTTTCAAAAGAGCTTTAACAGGGTCAGGAAGTTCTCAAGTAACATGGCGATAAGAGAATCACATCTAAAGCTTCTAAACAGGGCATATCTCACTCCCACTAGGCTTGCCAGGTGGAAGGGGAATATGGCCTGTAATAGATGTAGATTCCCTTATGCTGACCTTTTTCATATGTTTTGTGCCTGTCCAAAAATAACTAAGGTATGGAAACAGGTGGAATTTTGGCTGAATAAATTTCTACCGGTCAGCATAACACTTAAACCATTATATATATTTTTTCTGGTACAAGATCAGGTCCAAAACAAACCTCTAATAAATACGGTAATTCTATTAGTGAGACAGATGATTTTAGGAATGTGGAAGGACAAAAATGTTCCAACTATAGCTGCGGTTATTGGTAAGATTCGATATCAAATGCTCTTGGAACAGCAAGACCCACAAATATTTGAGGAAAATAAAGTTAAAAATTATCTAACCAAATGGGATAAGGTTATTTTAGACCAAACCGAGGAAGTGCAACGACAAATATTAACCCACTTTCGCAGGTCATCAGATCTGTTAGAACTAATACTCTCAGATAGATACCCTGAATCCTGGAGACAATTTCTATCTTGAGTTGGATGGGAGTGGGGAGGGGGGGTGAGGACTGGGAGAGGATTAGTCGATTTTTTTAAAATAAATTTTTTTTTTTTTTTTTTTTTTCTCTTCCTTTTTTTCTTTTTGTGCTTGTTTGTATGTCTGCTGTTTGTGTGTGTGTGTGTTTTTTTTTTTTTTTTTTTTCTCTTTTTTCTTTGTGTTGTTTATTGAAGAAAAGATAATGAATAAAGGACTAGGAAGGAAAAGGAAAGGGGAAAAAAGATAAGAAAAGAAATCCATGTAGGGAGGGAATTAAGGTATCCCTGAGTTATTGAAGAGGACATAGGACTTTTTTTTTTTTTGAAGATTAAGTATTTGGTTAATTGGATGGAGTATAACTCAATAGAAAAGGCTTATGTTATGATGTCATTAGCTAAAAATTGTTTATTTCAAAACCTTATGTATGCATTTTTTGTGATGTAAAACATCTGTTTTGTATTGCCAATTTGCCTTTCTCACCCCACCTATTTTTTTTTTCTGTACCCCCTCATGGATTTCATCAATAAATATATATATGAAAAAAAAAAAGAAAATTGGAATTTAGATTCTCATTGAAATACAAAGAAACATGTGTTTTACCATTTCCCCAAAATCCACTTAAGGGGGTCAAAAGTGGGGGGCTGATTTATGAGAATACCTATATCTCAAAAACCGACGATGTTACAGAGGTGAAAATTGGTATTTAGATTCTCCTTGAAAAATAAAGAAACGTGTTTTTCCATTTCCCCAGAATCCACTTTAGATCGGTCAAAAAGGGGGTGTCTGATTTATGAGGATACCTATATCTCAAAAACCAAAGATGTTACAGACGTGAAAAATTGTATTTAAATTCTCCTTGAAAAATAAAGAAACATGTGTTTTACCATTTCCCCAAAATCCACTTAAGGGGGATCAAAAGGGGGAGGGCTGATTTATGAGGATAACTATATCTCAAAAACAGTAGGCAACGGAAAAAGATTATACCTTGTGCAAGGAATGGACCACCGCAATAGTTATGCAAGTAAAAGCAGACTTTATTGGTAAGTCTATACAACTTTACAGGGTACTTTCAAGCTCGGGAGGGAGCTAGAAACAAACAAACCGTCTGACGCGTTTCCTGCCCGTAGGCACTTCGTCAGGGACTACACATAATGAAACAATTGGTTCTTAAAAAGGCACTTCCCACTTGGTGAGACTAGTAACACTTGATATTAACTCTTAAAGGTGTAAAAACTTCTTATTGTTGCAATCACAAAGTTTCATCACAAAAGACTTTATCACATATAAGCTCAACTATAAGTAGCATTCTGTGGTTACAATGTGTATATATCTTGTATCGAACTGAACTTAATGCGAAAAAATCTGATACATATAATATAACGGTAAGAAAAAAATGAGTGCCTTTATAAACATTATATAAAACATTAAAAAAAGAAGTTTCTAACAACTTCGGGACTCAGCTGGATAACATATTAGTGGTACTTAGAGATGAAAAACAGCCATGTAAAAAAATCCTACATAATTTTGATAGCAATGTTAATGTTGGTAACAGTAATTTTATCACAAATGAAAAGAGAGAAGCGCTCAACCTGAGAACGAACAATAGCATAAAAGCTTGTTCTATGGCTAGTTACCACCCAAGAAGCAGCCTCTTTTTGCTCAACATGTGCCTTTCACAGAGAAGAACTTTCCTGAAGCATATCAGTCTGATCCTGACTTCACAGTACAGTCCAGCCCCAAAATACCAGGCAATCCCCCTCTGAACGAGAGAAACAGCAAAACCCCAGACGTACGTTTCGGCCTATTGTGGGCCTCGTCAGTGAGGTGCAGCCATATCCCTCTAGGCACACTGAGCAACGGGTCCACGTCTGGATTCCCGCATCTGTATCTATTGGGCCAAATGACAGTTGAACGTCATTTTCTTTTATTATTTTGCAGGAGTGATAAAATTACTGTTACCAACATTAACATTGCTATCGAAATTATGTAGGATTTTTGACATGGCTGTTTTTCATCTCTAAGTACCACTAATATGTGATGAAACTTTGTGATTGCAACGATAAGAAGTTTTTACACCTTTAAGAGTTAATATCAGGTGTTACTAGTCTCACCAAGTGGGAAGTGCCTTTTTAAGAACCAATTGTTTCATTATGTGTAGTCCCTGACGAAGTGCCTACGGGCAGGAAACGCGTCGGATGGATTGTTTGTTTCTAGCTCCCTCCTGAGCTTGAAAGTATCCTGTAAGGTTGTATAGACTTACCAATAAAGTCTGCTTTTACTTGCATAACTATTGCGGTGGTCCATTCCTTGCACAAGGTATAATCTTTTTCCGACTGCTTATCTCTCCTGGGAGTCAGGGGAGTGTCTTCCTACCTGTCAGCAAGGCGTCTCCGATCAAGTCTGTAAAGTGGTGTTGACACAACAAGTTAACTTTACTTTGTATCAGTGCTTGAATCACGGGTATATTACGCCAATAGCACATATATTCACCGTAAAGATTGAAAGAGACTATATATTACAACACACATGTTGCACATATTTACAGTGGACACCTTTTCGGAAGATATGTTATAGCCGAATTGTTCTTATTAACACAGTGTTACTGCAACAGTGTATCAACCACGCACTTTTACATATAGGCTGCAAATTTTGTTTTTATCTCAAAAACCAAAGATAATACAGACGTGAAAATTGGTATTTAGATTCTCCTTGAAAAATAAAGAAACACATGTTTTATCATTTCCCCAAAATCCACTTAAGGGGGGTCAAAAGGAGGGGGGGGGGCTGATTTATGAGGATAACTATATCTCAAAAACCAAAGTGTTACAGATGTGAAAATTGGTATTTAGATTCTCCTTTAAAAAAAAAATACCTGTTTTAACTTTTCCTGAAAATCCACATTAGGGGGGTCAAAAGGGGGGGGTGATTTATGAGGATACCTATATTTCAAAAAACAAAGATGTTACAGCTGTGAAAATTGGTATTTAGATTTTTCTTTGAAAAATAAAGAAATACGTGTTTTAAAATTTCCTGAAAGTCCACTTAAGGGGGGTCAAAAGGTAACATAGTAGATGAGGTTGAAAAAAGACTGAAGTCCATCGAGTTCAACCTATACAAATCTAAAATACTTACAAAAAGCTCCAGTTAAGCTTAAATAATCCCACTAAAAGGTGACCCATTTAATACTAGCAATCATATCCATGAATTTTGTTTCTAGACAGAAATGTATCCAAACAATTTTTAAATGTATCTAGGGTATTGGCATTCACTACCTCCTTTGGTAACGAATTCCACAATTGTATTGCTCTTACAGTGAAAAAACTTTTCTGTTGCAGGAGATTAAATCTCCTTTCCTCCAAACTTAAATTGTGACCTCATGTCACAAACAATTTTCTTGGAATAAACAGAGCTTCTGCCATCTCTGTATATGGGCCTTGAATATATTTATAAAGTATTCATGTCACCTCTCAAGCGCCTTTTTTCTAAAGAAACAGACCCAGTTTGGCTAGCCTCTCCTCACAGCTTAAATTCTCCATTCCCCTTATTAGCTTTGTGGCCCTTCTCTGAACTTTTTCTAGTTCTGCAATATCTTTTTTTGCGATCGGTTCCCAGAACTGCACTCCATACTCAAGGTGAGGTCTTACCAGGGATTTATATAGTGACAGAATTATGCTTTCCTCCCTTGAATCAATGCCTCTTTTAATACATGTTAGTATCTTATTAGCCTTTGTAGCCGCTGCCCTGCATTGTGCACCCATCTTTAGCTTGTTATCTATTACTACTCCCAAATCCCTTTCCTCCTCTGTTTGGTCTTGTTCCATTTAAATAATACGTTGCCTGCTTATTTTTACTTCCAATATGTAGAACCTTGTATTTTCCAGTATTAAATCCCATTTTCCATTTACCTGCCCATACTTCTAATTTTTGCAGATCCCTTTGTAATGAAAGTGCATCCTGCTCTGACCTAATAACCTTACTTAACTTAGTATCATCTGCAAAAATAGAGATGTCTCTATTTAATCCTTGCTCCAAGTCATTTATAAAAATATTAAAAAGAACAGGGCCCAGTACTGATCCCTGGGGGACTCCACTGATTATCTTTATCCAATCTGAGTATAATCCATTCACTACTACTCATTGCTCCCTATCTTTTATCCAGTTATTTATTCATGAGCTAACATTTTCAGCTATTCCCAGTCCCTTAATTTTGTGCATTAATCTCTCATGTGGCACTGTATCAAATGCCTTTGCAAAATCTAAGTATATCACATCAACTGATTCCCCTTTATCTATATTTTTATTTACTTCCTCATATAATCTAATTAGATTAGTTTGACATGATCTATTTCTTATAAAACCATGCTGATTTGAACTCATAATCTTTTTACACGAATGTGCTCATCAATATAATCCCTTCAAATATCTTCCCCACTATTGATGCCAGACTAACTGGTCTATAGCTTTCTGGATCATCCCTGCTTCCCTTTTTGAAGAGAAGCACCACATCAGCTTTACGCCAATCCTGGGGTACCATGCCTGAGGATAATGAGTCTTGAAAAATTAAGAGCAGAGGTTGGTCTATAACAGTGCTAAGTTCCCTTAATACCCTTGGGTGTATTCAATCTGGGCCTGGAGTTTTATTTACCTTAATATTATCCATTTTTTTCCTGATATCCTCTGTACATAACCCAGTTAATGGTATGGGCTGGCATGTTCTAGTTTGTTCCAAAGTATCGTCCATTGGTTTCTTTCTTGTGTATACTGAAGAAAAAAACTGGTTTAGTACCATGCTACCCTCCACGCATTTTAATGTACCTATATTGTCCTTCTTATATTTTTTGCTATTTATGTACTTAAAGAACCTTTTAGGGTTAGACTTAGAATCCTTTGCAATTCATTTTTCATTTTTGGCTAATTTGATTGCTTTTTTTGCATGCATTGTTACATTCCTTATAAATGTTGTATGTTGAGTCTGTATTATTTTCTTTGAATAATTTAAATGCCCTATGTTTTTTCCTAATTTCTCTAAACACATTTTTATTTAGCCACATTGGCTTGGATTTTTTATTTTTATAGCCATATGGTATTTGTTGATATGTATATTTATTTAACAAAGTTTTAAATGTTATCCATTTATCCTCTGTATTTTTATTAGAGAATACTTTGTCCCAATTTATGTTATTTAATGATTTCTTTAAATCGTTGAATTTTGCTTTCTTAAAATGAAAAGTATTAGTTAGACCTTCAAGACACTGCATATGAAAAGATATTTCAAATGTGACCATGTTATGATCACTGTTACCCAAATGTTCTTTGACTTCTATGTTTGATATTATATCTGTATTGTTTGATAGCACTAAATCCAATATAGCTTTACTCCTAGTTGGCTCCTCTATTAATTCTGACAAGAAGTTATCCCTGAGAATATTTAAAAATCTATCCCCTTTAGCTGAATTACTAGTTTCATTAGCCCAGTTTATATCAGGGTAGTTAAAATCTCCCATAATCACAGTACTGTTATTAGTAGCCTTACCTATTTGCATTAGTAGTTAAAGTGAATGTAAACTTAAGACTAGTGCCCTACGGCATTGGATAGACTTTTAAAAATTAACAAGGGTTTAATTAATCAAGTCTATTATATATATGTATTTTGCCCAATTTTTGCCTATTTACTGCTGCGACAATAAGCGCAGCTCTCCCGTCCGCCATATTGTTGAATTGATTGACAGATGACGATTTGTAAAAGAACTAATCCTTGTTTCCCCCCCGGGGCATTCATTCCCTTTGCATAAGCGTCACGCCCCAGGGGGAAACAAGGATTAGTTCTTTTACGAATCATCATCTGTCAATCAATTAGACAAAATGGTGAACGGGAGAGCAGCTGCGCTTATCGTCCAAGCAGTATATAGGTAAAAATTGGGCAAAATACATACATATAAAAGATTTGATGAATTAAACCCTGGCTAATTTTTAAAAGTATATCCAATGCTGTGGGGGACTAGTATTAAGTTTACATTCACTTTAAGTGTTCTCCAGGTCCCTAATGTTAGGGGGCTTGTAGCATGTTCCAAGTAATATTTTTTTAGGATTTTCCCCCAACTCTTTATTTCAACCCACAGGGTCTCTACATTGTCACTTGTATCATAAATATCTTCCCTTATTGTAGGTTTAAGGTCAGGTTTAATATACATGCAGATTCCTCCACCCCTTTTATTATTCCTGTCCCTCCTAAATAATGTATACCCCTCTAAGTTAACTGCCCAGTCATGTGAATCATCCCACCAAGTTTCAGTTATACTGATAACATCATAGTCCTCTTCTGCAACTAAGAGCGTCAGCTCCCCCATTTTACCTGTCATGCTTCTTGCATTTGTTGTCATACATTTAATTTTCATGTGCTTTCTGCCGCTACTTTGTAGACACGAAAATTGGTATTTAGATTACAAGAAACAAACACCTAGATTACGAGTTTTGCATTCGTCTTTTAACACTGAAAGAATGGCCATTTCAGCGTTAAAACAGCAACGCAGCCATTATGAGTCTTGTCGGTATAGCTGTACAGCAAGCCTTTTAGCCTGTAACACAACGTCAGTCCCGCAGTAAAAAAAATGAAGTTTTTTTGTGGGATTTCCATAGCGCTGCCATTACAAGTTGTGAGCGAGGCTAAAAAGCTTGCGTTCCAGCCTATACCGACACAATCCGTTCCGCAATCTGAGACCAGTAGTTATGAGTTTTACGCAAGAAAACTGTTACACAAAACTGATAACTAAACTGTTACAAAGCACACTAACACCCATAAACTACCTATTAACCCCTAAACCGAGGGCCTCCTGCATTGCAAACACTAGATTAAAGTTATTAACCCCTAATCTGCCGCTCCCGACATCTCTGCCACTTATAAAATTTATTAACCCCTATTCCGCCGCTCCCCGACAACGTCACCACTATACTAAAGTTATTAACCCCTATTCCGCCACTCCCTGACATCGCCCACACTATAATAAAGATATTAACCTCTATTTTGCTGCTCCTCGACATCGCCCACACTATAATAAAGATATTAACCCCTATTCCGCTGCTCCCCGATATCGCCGCCACTAAATAAAGTTATAAACCTCTGGCCTCTAACATCACTGCCACTAAATAAACCTATTAACTCCTAAACCGCCAGCCGCCCACATCGCAAAAAACTAAATAAAACTATTAACTCCTAAACCTATCAACCCCCTAACTTTAAATTAAATTTACAAGATCCCTATCTTAAAATAAATAAAAACTTACCTGAGAAATTAAAAAAATTTAAGATTAAACTATAAATTAAACTAACATTACTATTATACTAAAATTAAAATAACTATCAATTAAATAAATTTAATTACTCATTAAAAAACCTAACACTACTAAAAAAATTAAATCTACAGTTACAAAAAATAAAAAATACTAAATTACAAAAATAAGAAAATAAAGGGCCTTTTGTAGGACATTGCCCTAAAGAAATTAGCTCTTTTTCCTGAAAAAAAATACAAAGACCCCCCAACAGTAAAACCCACCACCCAACCAACACCCAAAAATAAAAAACCTAACTCTAATAAAAGTAAGCTACCCATTGCCCTGAAAATGGCATTTGCCCTTAAAAGGGCATTCAGCTCTTTTTCTTGCCCTTAAAAGGGCATTCAACTCTTTTAAGACAAGCCCAAACCCTTATCTAAAAAAAAAACCACCCAAAAAAAGTTTAAAAAACCTAACATTTACCCACGACGATCCACTTACAGTTTATGAAGTCCAGACATCCATCCTCATCCAGGCCACGAGACGTATTCATCCAGGCAGCGAGGTCTTCATTCATCCAGGCGGCATCTTTTATCTTCATCCAGGTGGCATCTTCTATCTTCATCCCGGCGGCGCGGAGCGGCTCCATCCTGAAGACATCCAGCGCGAACCATCCTCTTCATACGGTCGCCGCCGTATACTGAATCTTGAATGCAAGGGAGCCTTTTCAAAATGAATTTTGGAAATTCAAATCAGCCAATAAAATAAGAGCTACTGAAATCCTATTGGCTGTTCAAATCAGCCAATAGGGTGAGAGCTACTGAAATTCTATTGGCTATTCTAATTTTTTATAACTGTAGATTTTTTTTTTTTAGTAGTGTTAGTTTTTTTTTAATGAGTAATTTAATTTATTTAATTGATAGTTATTTTAATTTTAGTATAATAGTAATGTTAGTTTAATTTATAGTTTAAACTTTCCCAGGTAAATTTTTATTTATTTTAAGATAGGGATCTTGTAATTTTAATTTAAAGTCAGGGGGTTGTTAGGTTTAGGGATTAATAGGTTTATTTAGTGGCAGTCCAGAGGTTTAGGGGTTAATAATTTTATTTAGTGGCGGTGATGTCAGGGAGCAGCGGAATAGGGGTTAATATCTTTATTATAGTGTGGCCGATATCAGGGTGCAGGGGAATAGGAGTTAATAACTTTATTATAGTGGTGGCGACATCGAGAGCGGCAGATTAGGGGTTAATAGATTTATTTCGGTGGCTGCGATGTTGGGGGCGGCAGATTAGGAGTTAATAAGTTTATGTAGGTGTCGGCGATGTCGGTGGCAGCAGATTAGGGGTGTTTAGACTTGGGGTTTATGCTAGGGTGTTAGGTTTAAACGTAACATTTTTAGTGTTAGGTTTTTTTCTAACACTCTCCCCCCCCATTGATGTCTATGGGGAAAGCGTGCACGAGCACGCCAAAGCAGCGCTTGGATTTTGTGCGGTATGGAGCTTATCGCAACCATATCGCACGCACAAGGCGGCTTTTTCAAAACTCGTAATGGCAGCGCTATGGAGGGTGAAATAACCCAACTTTGTTGCATTCGTTTTGCACCCTCTATAGCGCAAAAAAGAATTAACGAAAACTTAAGAAGTTCATGTCAGCAAGTGTGCAACCTGAACGGGCACACACGTGAGGGCACACGTCGTTGCGAGTGGTCGTGTTTTTATCTATTTTTTACAAATCACAAAATCCATGCGAGCGAAGCCATGGGCAACAGCTAGTATATATATATATATATATATATATATATATATATATATATATACATATATATATATATATATATATATATATATACATATATATATATATATACAGTTGTATGCAAAAGTTCAGGCACCCCTGACAATTTCCATGATTTTCATTTATAAATAATTGGGTGTTTGGATCAGCAATTTCATTTTGATCTATCAAATAACTAAAGGACACAGTAATATTTCAGTAGTGAAATGAGGTTTATTGGATTAACAGAAAATGTGCAATATGCATCAAAAAGAAATTAGAATTAGACCACCTCCAAAGACCTACAACACCATCTTACTGCAGATGGTGTCACTGTACATCGTTCAACAATTCAGCGCACGTTGCACAAGGAGAAGCTGTATGGGAGAGTGATGCAGAAGAAGCCTTTTCTGCACACACGCCACAAACAGAGTCGCTTGAGGTATGCAAACACACATTTGGACAAGCCAGCTTCATTTTGGAAGAAGTTGCTGTGGACTGATGAAACAAAGATTTAGTTATTTGGTCATAACAAGGGGCGTTATGAATGGCGGCAAAAGAACCCAGCGTTCCAAGACAAACACTTGCTACCCACAGTAAAATTTGGTGGATGTTCGCTCATGCTGTGGGGCTGTGTAGCCAGTGCCAGTACTGGGAATCTTGTTAAAGTTGAGGGTCGCATGGATTCCACTCAATATCAGCAGATACTTGAGAATAATGTTGAGGAATTAGTCACAAAGTTGAAGTTACGCAGGGTCTGGATATTTCAACAAGACAACGACCAAAAACACTGCTCAAAATCTACTCTGGCATTAATGCAGAGAAACAAGTACAATGCTCTGGAATGGTCATCCCAGTCCCCAGACCTGAATATCATTGAAAATCTGTGGGGTGATTTGAAGCGGGCTGTTCATGCTCGGCAACCATCAAACCTCCTTTAGCATAAATAACAGCCTCTAGACGCTTCCTATAGCCTGTAATGAGTGTCTGGATTCTGGATGAAGGTATTTTGGACCATTCCTCCTTGCAAAACATCTCCAGTTCAGTTGAACTGGAGATGTTTTGCAAGGAGGAATGGTCCAAAATACCTTCATCCAGAATCCAGACACTCATTACAGGCTATAGGAAGCGTCTAGAGGCTGTTATTTATGCTAAAGGAGGCTCTACTAAATATTGATGTGATATTTCTGTTGGGGTGCCCAAATTTATGCACCTGTCTAATTTCATTTTGATGCATATTAAACCTCATTTCATTACTGAAATATTACTGTGTCCTTCAGTTATTTGATAGATCAAAATGAAATTGCTGATCTAAACACCCAATTATTTATAAATAAAAATCATGGAAATTGTCAGGGGTGCCTACACTTTTGCATACAAATGTATATACATGGAGACATACAAGGGTTATTCTGAAAGTAATGCATTTTCTCTTGTAAGGTGTATCCAGTCCACGGATCATCCATTACTTGTGGGATATTCTCATTCCCAACAGGAAGTTGCAAGAGGACACCCACAGCAGAGCTGTAATATAGCTCCTCCCCTAACTGTCATAGTCAGTCATTCTCTTGCAACTCTCAACAAGCTAGGATGTTGTAGGAGAGAGTGGTTAAATATAGTTAGTTTATTTTCTTCAATCAAAAGTTTGTTATTTTTAAATAGTACCGGAGTTGTCCTGAGGTTTCTATGATCTTAGCAGGTTGTAACTAAGATCCATTGCTATTCTCACATATGTCTGAGGGGATTACACAGATGAGGTAACTTCAGCGAGAGAATGGCGTGCAGTTTATTCTGCTATCAGGTATGTGCAGCTATAATTTTTTCTAGAGATGGAAAACACTAGAAAATGCTGCTGATACCGGATTAATGTAAGTTAAGCCTGAATAAAGTGATTTAATAACGACTGGTATCATGCTTACTCCCAGGGGTAATACCCTTATGATATTGCAATATAAACGTTTGCTGGCATGTTTAATCGTTTTTATATATGCATTGGTGATAAAACTTTATTGGGGCCTAGTTTTTTCCACATGGCTGTCTTAAATTTTGACTAGAAACAGTTTTACTGAGGCTTTCCACTGTTATAGTATAAAAGTTACAGTTGGTGCAGTTAAAATTACAAACTGTGACATCCAGCTTCCCCCAGGAGTCCCCTGTATGCTATAGGACATCTCTAAAGGGCTCAAAGGCTTTCCAAAGTCGTTTATTGGGGAAGGTAGGACCACAGCTTGCTGTGGCAGTTGGTTGTGACTGAAAAAAAAAAAAAAAAAAAAAAAGTCTATTTTGTTTTTTTGATCCGTTTTTTGAACTAAGGGGTTAATCATCCATTTGCAAGTGGATGCAATGCTCTGCTAGCCTATTACATACACTGTAAACATTTCGTTTGATTTACTGCATTTTTTCACTGTTTTTCAAATTCTGACAAAATTTGTTTCTCTTAAAGGCACAGTACCGTTTTTTATATTTGCTTGTTAACTTGATTTAAAGTGTTTTCCAAGCTTGCTAGTCTCATTGCTAGTCTGTATAAACATGTCTGACATAGAAGAAACTCCTTGTTCATTATGTTTAAAAGCCATGGTGGAACCCCCTCTTAGAATGTGTACCAAATGTTCTGATTTCATTTTATGCAATAAAGATCATATTCTGTTTTTAAAAAAATTATCACCAGAGGAATCTGACGAGGGGAAAGTTATGCCGACTAACTCTCCCCACGTGTCAGACCCTTTGACACCCGCCCAAGGGACTCACGCTCAAATGGCCCCAAGTACATCTAGGGCACCCATAGCGTTTACTTTATATAGCGCTGCGGAATCTGT